>NC_052671.1:502500-595000 GCF_016802725.1 Solenopsis invicta | reverse complement strand
GCTGAATCATAGTAGCTTATTTACTTGCTGTCAAGTTAAAAATTTCTCAATTCAAGTATTATATGTATATTTACATAAATGAAGTGATTTTTTTTTGCAGTTTTAGAAAATATTTATTGTTAGACTATTTCTATATATTCAAGATAATCAGATTTTTTTCATCAGATCTAAGAAAACAATTTAATTAAATTTAATAATATAATTATTTTATTTGTAGAATTTACATTATTTAAGTGTAAAAAATGTATAAATACAAAATTATACTTAATATTTCTGATTTAAATCGAAATCGATAATTTGTTCGGAATCCTTAATAATTTTCCGCTCAATCGACCATCTTCTCCTCACCTTATCCTTCCCTACGCCGTAATCAGTGTATTGCGACAACGTTTGCGACGAGAGCAATGGCTCTCGCCCATTCGATCCTCGTTTGTAATGTAGCTAATGCGGGGTGAAGGGGTTACGACTCGGGTAAATTCTCTTGTATAGAAGGCAGTTTATAAATAACTTAGGGGGCAAAGCCCCCTACTTCGGTCTTCGGTCGTCAACCCCTCATTCACTTCTGTTCGACCGGCCTAAGACTTATTCATTAGGAACCAATTTTTGTAGTGCTATAGTTTTTTAATGCTTGAAAACGTCAAGTGAGATATTGAATAGTTTGAACAGTTTGAATCGTAAAATTGAACGTCAAATAACTCGAACCTTTTTTTTTCAACTATTTAAACTCACTTTAGATCCAAAAACTCGAAATCATTGTACAATAGTTTGAACACTAAACATTTTTTTTACATGTTAATACATCAATATGTAGAAAAGAAAAAGACTACTGTTATAAAATTCTTTGATTGGTTTTCTCCCTCCTGCCGGATCTGAATGTATAAGCCAGTAATATTGAAAAATTTTACAATAGTCATCTTGCAAAGCTGCTTTTCCTGTTAAACGCAGCCAATGACTCATGAAAGACTATTCCTTTGTTTCCCATGCATTATTGTATTTCCAATCTTTTTTACTGTCCGAACTATCCAAAAGATTCAATCTGCTCATTTTTTATTTCAAAATATTCAAACATCGATCATACAGTGTAATTTGAATCTTTTGTCTGAGCTCTAATTTTTGTGTTCAATGAAAACGTTTGACGATCAATTTTGTTCATCATAGAAATTATTACGTACCAAAAAGAATTTGATACATCCGACAAGATCGATTGCGAGAAAGAGTGAAAAATTGAGTTATAAATACTATCACAGGCGCCGACTAAGGGGGCAGAACATTTTTCATTTTCCCAATAATTTTTATTCTTTTGTTCTTTAACAACTGCAAATAATTTCCCTAATACATTTTTAATGAAAGCAGAAAAATTCATTTTGAGAGATGATGCATTTCAACATGTAATCATTGGGTATATTGGTTCGGACACATTGACAGCGACTAATTTTGCATCGCAACGTGTTGAATGCTGACATTCTACGAGAGAGAAAATTAAGTTTGACATCAATGACTGCTATGACGAATTTTGCTGATGTAGTTCGTTTGCTACAATAGGAACGATATATAGGTAACGGATTTGCTACCAGAGTTGGGCAAGTTAATAACATTAATTTTCACAATTTCTATAACTACGTGTACAGCCAAACGTTCATTTTCTTCTTTAAGGAGATTATTCATTTATTTACGAAATACACGTACTATGACGCAATATCGTTAAAATTTTTTAAGCATGACATTGTATATACATACATAGGAATAGTGTGAATGAATATGAAATAATCATAAAACGTTCACAAATAAATGAATATTTTTGAAATAATCAATAAAATATTCTTAAATGAATATATTTGAAAAGCTAAAATTTTGAATAAATATATGAATGAATATTTTTTATAATGTGGAAATTGTGAATAAATTTATAACCTAATTAGGCATTTTACGCATTCATCGGGCACACTACACGGAAATGTACATACGTATGTACATACGAGAGAAGCGATGAAATTAAATTTAAATGCTATTGCTGGTAAATTTGTTAAAGCATTCGAAATAAAATTTGGTGTTTAAACTTTCTATATATATTAAAGAAAAAAATTGTTAAACTTTCTTTTTCAAATTAAATATTCTGTACACTTTTGATAATATAAAAAATTAAAAAAAAAGTAATTTGTAATTTTATCATCTCGCCGCCCTAAAATTTTGATCAAGGCGGTGCGAGTGCCTATGGCAAATATGCAGCAAAATAATTTTCTTTTACATAGGAGTTTATAGTCGTTTTCAATCGAAGCCGAGAGCTCGGCCGAAGAAAAGAGTTCGCCGAGTCTCGCCGAGTCTCGCCGTTGAGCCAATCGTCGTCGCGTGTGCTTGCGCGACGAGAGTAAAAAAAAAGACGCCGTTGCGTCTACAATAAGTAGCAATGACCTTGACTAGTGTATTGACTCGAAAGTCCCGTCTCCCTTTGTTCTCGGACATCCGTTAGGAAACCCGTTCCCATACGTTCTCGTACTCTTTTTGCTGAGCATTGGCGACTACGCCAGTAAGAGTAAGGATCGAATTCAATATGTACTTAGGAATTCGAGCGAATTCCGATACCCGACTCCGCGACACTTCCGCTCAATGGAGTTTGATTACCGCTCACAAAAACTGCCACTTTACTCGCTCGCGATCTAAACTCTTTCGAGCCACTTTCGAACAAAGTCAAAGTGAAGTGTACACTAATACATATTCGCGGATACTCGCGGATCCAGTGCCAAGAAGAATCGAATCTCCGCGAAGGAATATCCATCGTGGAACATCAGTTTCGATTAGCGAGCGTCTCTATGAGAACGTTTCATTAGCATTTATTAAGCGTCTCTAATCCGTTTTAAAATAAAGAAGAATAAGCGGAGTGCGCATCTACCCGTCTCGCATACAGAGGAAGCCTCTGTCTTTAACGATTCATAATAATGTCCTTGTCTCTTTGTTTGAACGCGCGCCAGCACGTGGTGGCATATATCAGTCGATATGGAGTACATCGATGCAATTGACTTTGAAGCTACGCTGCTTCGCTTTCAACGTCATTTCCGCAATTGTCATTGTGCTCCCCCCCCCTTTTTTTTTACAAGAGAGAGAGAGAGAGAGAGAGAGAGAGAAACGCAAATTTAATTGCCTACTTATTGATTGCAAAATTAAGAATTTTGCAAAGCAAATGTTTCATATGAAACGGTCGCGCTATATTAATCTGCGCTATATTCACTTTTTGCCTTACTTCTAATTGTTCCAATTTAAATGTCATTGTTAATGCTATTTACTGGCAGACACTAACAAATATCCCTCGCGTAATTCACGAAGATACGATCAATATGATGTCGGCACGGAACGCGCGTATCGTGAAAATTGCAGCGTGCTATATGTATAACAGTGCTTCCCGAGCCAATGTCAAACCGTTACTGTAAAAAGCTACGTTGCTACTTGCCTTCAATATGAATAACATTTTATTGAATCTATTCAATACACTCCCATTCGATATATATTTAATCCTTAACGATCACACTCATTGTCAGTAAAGTATTATTAAGATTACATATATAGGATCAAAATGACTCCCATTGACTTTGAACTATTGATTGTTTAAAGTAAAAAAATTACTCAACATTCTTCAAATAGTATAAAATGTGAATTAATTTTATATTACGTTAAATTTTAAATTGAACGTGATGAAAAATTATTGAACCGAAAGAAACGTAAAAATTATAACTTTTTAGATTTTTAACATTTTTTAAATTTTAGGTTATACTTTTCAGATATAACACTTTAAGAAAAAAAAAAAAATTAGTGTCATAGCACACGTTTCAAAAAAAGGAATTTATTTTACGGTATTAGATTATTTTACGGTATAAGAAGATAATTTTTGAGCAAAAAAATTGACGAAAATGAACTAACGTGTTCCGGGCAGCAGCCTCACATAGAGAGAATTTAAAACTGTCGATACATATACATATATGTATGACGACAAAGTCAAATTTTTCGTTGAGATCGCGTAGACCGTTAAACGTGATAAAATTTTCTTCTAATGCTCAAGAAACTTGCTTTACTATTTACAGTTACGATTAACACGTAGCTCCACTGTAATCGTTTCGCTTAATCCCGCTGCAATACGATGGACGAGCCTAATGTTGCAGCGAGAATCGATAGAAAATGAAAAGCGACGTTGCATTCCTTTGTTTTAATCGTAATCTTCTCACTTGACAGGTGTCCCCGAACCGGCGCTGTCTGAACCAGCTCAACAGCTGATCGGAGCACGAAGCGGCGGTGAACGGGGCTACTATCGCACCACCACCCCGCGTTTCGGAGAAATTCAGTCTCGTGTCGTCTAGATAAAAAAAAAAAATAATAAAAAGTAATAATAATAATAAACCGATAAATCTCTTGGCGAAGAAAGAGATCTGTATCTTTACACCTGGCAAGAGGATAGGAGGATAGCAAGCAAGGGCGAAGTGTGTTCTCGCCCGCTTGGACACGCCATCATGGTGAAAACTTTTCAAGCGTACCTACCTTCCTGTCACCGCACTTACTCGTGCATTCACTGCCGTGCTCATCTCGCCAATCACGACGAACTCATCTCTAAGGTAAGCTACACATTTCGATACTATAATCTCTTGCGGTCTTCTCCAATCTGAAACTTTCCGACTACTCCCTCGCGATATGACGGATCATGACGGATCGAACAAATTTCTCACCATATTTTGCTAATCTATATTTAACAAATTCAGATATCAATACGTTTTTTTTTTTTTTTTTTTTTTTTTTTTTTTTTTTTAATAAAAGAAAGAAGAAAACTAATTTATATTTCAATGTTTACATTTCAAGTACAAGAAAAGACTCTTATGATTTTTTGCTTCTAATATTATAATCCAGTGAATGGCTAGACAAGTTATTATAAAACTATTTTGAAAAGATTTTTTTTAATTTGCCTTTTTTTATCAATTTACTTATTGCGAACAATTGGATATTATGCAATATGAAAATTTTTTTAAGTGCAAACGTTATAATCAGTTTGACGGCAAAAATACTTGAACCTGATTATTATTATTGTTTACATTTTGTTAGCTAGAAAGAACGATAATATTCTGGCTAATCTCTAAAAAAAAACTTTAACCCAGAGAGATATGAGATCTTAGCCAAAAATTCGCACTCAAATTAAAATCATATAAATATTTAATTTCATAACAACTAATAATAGACGTAACTCTGCATTTCGTTTTATCTCTTATATATTATAGACATAAATTTTGTCCATTTTGCATTTTCAGTCCTTCCAGGGCAGTCAAGGTCGTGCCTATCTCTTTAATTCTGTGTAAGTATAACTAATGTGTCGAAAATAGAATAACTTCGAGATCTTTGGCATTGACCATCTCTTTATAATACGTACATATAGGATGTCCTAGAACTCTATTTTTATCCTGTTAAACTATCAATATAATATTTTTATTAAATTGCAACAAAGTTTTCCTTAGAATGTTTGAGGCCAATATTTTTTCCGTGTTTCTTATAATATGAACTATAATCTCTAAAACGCAGTAGAAATGTTATTGTGTGAATATAAATGAAAAATAAGATTTTTCTCTATTCCACATAATCTACGCTACAAATTCAATTTGTATAAATCCTTAAAATTATTCAATAATTTGGAAACAGTATAATAATTTCATGATGTTTTACAGTTTTGTAATAAACATAAAATTGAAGTAAATATTCTTGTTTGCCTTCAAATTTGTAGTAATGGTTTGTATATTTGTAATATTTGAAGGTATTCTTTGTGTGTTTTATGTCAACATCGATCGATACGTATACATATAACACAGAACACATATGACAGAAATGGAAAAATGATAATTACGTTACGTAGGGTGAACGTAGGTTGCGGTCCCGCGGAGGAGCGAGTTCTGTTAACTGGGCTGCACGCTGTCGCTGATATCTATTGCGAATGCTGCAAAACCACCTTAGGGTGGAAATATGTTAGTTATCCGTTAACTTATAAATTAGTTTTAAATAAAAAAGATCATTAATTGTCTAATGATATTTTTTTTTTAGGAGCATGCATTCGAATCGAGTCAGAAATATAAGGAGGGCAAATTTATAATCGAACTTGCCCACATGATCAAGGAGAATGGATGGGAATGAAAAGCAGTGGGGAATAGAATAGTTCCCCGTGCCTCTCATCAAACTTTTCCTGATAATGCCTACAACGTTGTTCTAATTGCAATGTACGGCCCCTCTCTATTCGAACCACCAACGAAAGTCTGTGATTTCATTTGTGATTTATAATCTTAGTAATCTTCGTTTCGGACAATTCAAACACAGCATCGGTTTGCTTCTGATCAAATCGAGCAAGCGAAGGTATTGCGGCGATCTGTATTCGTCGGTGGAAACATCACCAAGTATTGTAAAGAAATTATTTTTCAATGAAAGAAAAAAGTAGAGTAAGATGACGATGTCAAGTAACGGTGGAACATGACGATGAAGGTGCCATGGTGGAAATAAAAAAGCAAGATTGCTCGGTACGAGCAGTGGGGTGCCCCCCCTCCCTAATTTTGATTCATTATCTCTGTAGACATTACGTGCAGTCGTGTGTCGACACTGAATGTTAAAAATTAAACGTGCGGGGCACCCCGACAATCAGTTTTATCTGTTTTACGCACCGGAACAGCGCAAGTGCCACAGACTTTGCCGGACTGATTGCCTGCCTGCCGCGTCTGTCATTGGAATTTCACTGCCGATATTCCTAATATTAATTAAGAATGCTACGTCGTGTTTAGACGGCGTAGTAGTAGTCCTAGTTTAGCATACATTATAGAGTACTAAAGCCTATATTATATTATTATAGGACTTTGTGGATATAGAAGATAGGAATGAATAAGAGTAATGAAAGCAAGAAGAGCAGAAGAAAGAATGAGATCATTAACTGAATATGCGTGCGTGTGTATATATGTGTGTGTATGTGTGCATGTGTGGGGGGGGGAGGGGGGAAGGAAGGGGGAGGAGATAAAGAGGGGAAAAGAGGGAAAAATGTAAATGGGAAAAGTCTGGTTAAGTGTCACGTGTACATGTTTGGTTTTATGTTCATCATGCCTGCCAAACTGTCTGTTTATCTGCCACTTGCCACTGTTATTACAGTAGTATCACGTTGTAATATGTTAACGTTTTCATCGGCTGAGTAGGATATGATGTGATTAAAGTTTTTGTTGTCAAATCTTGAAACTGCGCCTTCCTATGCACGCAATATATCTGAAATATAAAAAAGGGTGATTGTGCTTGTTTTCTTGAATATCTCGATCTCGTTCATAAATATTTTATAAGATCCAACTGTATTTACGGATTGTTAGTAATGACAGTCGCGATCGTATAAAAAAATAATTTCATTGAAGATTAAATTTTATCATCAAACTTTTGATTACACAAGCAATCAAATATCCATAATAAAGTTGTCGCTTCTTATACTACGTTGATGCGTTTTCATACTATGTAGCCTTTGCGTGAGAAATTTCCCTAGAAATATCACAGAAGCTGCTTATATACGAATATATCATTTATGCTATATTCCTTGACGAGCTCTTCCGTTGCTATCTTCTTGTTACGATTATCGAAACGAAAATTAAACAAAATTTGTGAAATTTATGGCGAGTGCACTTACTAAAAAATCAAATAAATACAAGTTGCGTCTGTGCGTGATACTTAATGATTCACATAAATTGTTGTTTAATAACATTATAATCGACTGTCGACTAACTCGTGATATTAATTGACGTTTTAAAAAAATCGATTTTATTTTATGTACATACCTATATTAACAGGAAGATAGCTTTACTACGTTTATTGCATCAAGCGATAATCTGTTTATATTGTACAGAGCATTTTGTATAATATCAGTATATGATCATTGTTTGCACTGTTTTCCATTAGAAAATTATGTGTAGACAAATCATATATTTAGCTTTCAAGTGCATACATATGAAAGTGCAGTATATTCATGCAGCGTATACGTAGAAAAAATGTTTGACTATCTAACTGTTCGACAAATTGACCGAATTGACTAACTGACCGACTAAACGAGTAAATGAAGGAATGAACGAATGAATGATTGTGTCGGCCTAACATTCACGCTGTCACTCAAAGAGTACTTTTTATATTAATGTGCCGATATCCGCACTCACCTTTTCGGAACCTTGTTAAAATGTATCAACACACTAACTCGATCTATTATAGTCTTCAGCCTCCACAACTTCCACCATCACAAGATTTTGCTTTGTAAACCGTGTTCTTAATAAAACGAAAAAAAAGAATACATAAAGTATTGTAGATAATTTAAATGTGTTCTATAAATTTTACAAGATAAAAATGCTAATCAGTCCGAGTGCGGATAGATGCATAGTTTTGTGATAAAGATCACAAGAAAGGAAGATTGAGAGGTAAGTCAGCACATCAATGTTTCAGTTCAGTTTGAATTCTCCATATAATTTTTTAATTTTTTAGCAAATATAAACTATTTTATTTTAATATGATTTTCATTAAAGCGACCATTGGTATCTGGCGTTCAATTTCAAACAGGGCGTTTCGCGCATGCGCCTTTCATTTCGGCTTCATGTATAATGTTGCCAACATGCCAACGCACAGCGAGTTGCACTTCTATCTTATGTACATATATGTATATACAGACGACAATGGACTCCGCCACGGTCATTTGATCGTTTCTTGTTAGGTTCTTATAATTGTTTTTTTTTGTTCACTTTTTTTGTTTAAATGTGAGCAAATTTTTATTCGTCGTTATTACATATTTGTTAGACACAAAGCTAATAGTGTTAGGCAAAACGTACTGCCTATTATTTTAGAATCAAAGATGAAAAACACAAAGGTCAAAAATTCAAGGTAAATGAAAAATCGTGGAATTTTTAATAACTATACATATAATTTTTTGTACTATATGTCATTTGTTGATTGCGATGTGGGCTTGCTTTTGAAAATAAATTGTCGAGATAAGTAGAGTGCTATGTCATTCTCAGTTTAATTATATATTGAATTATTCCATTATATTACATTTAATTTGCAATACAAACTTTTACAGAACATGTTCAGAACATTTTAGCGACCAAAGTGGATTGTTTGACATTGCTGTTCGACCAATGCTACAAGAAGGGCACGAGGGGGAATTATGCAGTTGGTTGAAAGAAATGAGTTTGATTCGTACAACTTGCAATTGCCGTAATTTGGATTGTAAAGGACGTAATTTAACATGGAGCCCTGCACGAATCATTGACAAATATGTTTGGACTTGTCCTAATTGTACACAAAAACAGCCCATAAGGGAAAATTCTTTCTTCCTTGGAATAAAATGTGATTTGAAATTGTGCCTTCAACTGATACTGGGATGGTGTCAAAATATTCCTTGTGAAGATACCGCTTCTTATTTAGGTTCCTATTTATATAAATCAAAACCCAACATTTATAATGCTGAGCATTAACTTGATTAATTGATTGATATATCAATGTTTGCATGCCTATTGCTTTCTTGATGAAGATAAAAGAAGACAATAAACATGAACATGGATATTTGTTAAGTCACAAATGTTTTACCATAATCAAAATGCTATATTGCATCAGATATAGTACATATGTATATATTATTGCAGATGTAAAGCAACACGTGGTTAGGAAGACATATGAACGATGTGACGAAGTTTCCTCGATCTATGTTAGAAAACATCCAGATGATTGGTTATTAGGTGGACAAGGTGCAATATTAATTGTGGATGAATTTCCTGGTGGCTACATGACAGAGCATCAACCAGATATAAATTCTACTAAAAAACGTAATAATAATTCACAAACAATAATATGTATCGCAGAAGCAAAAACTGTACCACCTCGCATATGGTTACATATGATTGAAGCTATACCAGAGGTAATATTTTAATGGAATATATTTTAATTACAAGAGAATATTGTATAAAAATTCATGTCATTTTATTTGAATTTTATTTTACATTGTATGAATTAAATTTATAGCCACAAAAAATTGACAAGTTACAAACAGGAGACGACAAAAGTAACATGGTAAAAGAAGCTCTAGAGCAGATTACGAGACATGCAGCATCAGGAAGTTGTATAGTAGCAAATAATCGTGCTCGTTGCTGCAATTATGAATCTTTACAGAGTCTATCTATAAAATATAAAATTATAAGTGTAGAACAATTACAAAAATATGATCCACCTGGTAAAAGTAAACTTGTTAATAATCTCGGTAATTACTTTTTTTAATAACATTGGGATATATCTTTATGTGTTTCTCTATTTATATAAATATTTTCGTACAATTATTTTTCTTCTATATTTTAAGGAACAATTTGGCAAACTGCCATTGAAGTTTGTGAGGAAGTTCAAGAAGCTACGCATAAAACAGGTTCACATATCATTGCTAGGCATTTGTGGAGACAAAAATTTGGTGCAACGCCTTCTACTGCATTTCAAGATATGCTGACTCATATTGCGGAATATTTTCAATTTTCTTAGACATAAGTAAATATTGAAATCTCTTTGACATCATTGCATTACGATTGTCATATGTGACAAAAAGGATTTCTCAAGATAACTATATATTTGTTTATGAGCAAAGAAACAGATATCGAAAAGCTAGTTCAAATATTTTATATTATACAAGTTTTACAAGTTGCCTTATTAAATCAAATATTCATAAATGATATATATGTATATATTCCACAAAAACCGTTTTTTTTTTATTTGTGGATAGCAAAATGTAAGTTGATAATGGTTATATTATTAAGTCTTCCAAGTATTACTAAGATATTACTCATTATATAACATTAAGCACCAACATATGATAACTGTTAATATATTAGAATTATATAATGGAAAAGATGGATTTCAATATGTTAAGAAAACGAAATATGAGGTGGTACAATCCATTTGTGACAAGTTATATCTAATATTTTTATTTGTTCTAATATTGACAGAAAGTATAGAAGACTGATGTCAACTCTACCAATAGAATATTGAAGTAATTTTGAGTCCATTAACATAGCAATACTAGCGTAAAAATATGAAATGATAATAATACGTACCCACATAATACGTTTTCTACTTGAAGAGATATTATGTGTTTTAATGTTAAGTGAACCTCTTGTTTTTTTTTATTAATATCTTCAAATATTCAAATACGCACAAAATTAAATTTATGATATATAACTTTTTATACATATATATATTTTTTTATACACTTAATTTCTCTATTCTAAAGTTGTTAGAATTAAGCGTTTCATTTATCCTAACAGTTCTCCTTAGTCCTCATTTATTTAATTAATTTTGAATGCAAACTGAATAAAAAAGATATGTATAATTTACTATAATTTCATATGAGGATGTAAAATTGTTTAAATATAAATCGCAAGAGAGCACTGTAAGAGGAGAAATGTACAAAAATATTTTTAGAATAGAGGAATTTAATTGTGTATTGTTTTCATACATATGTTTGTTACATAACGTCCTGTAGTTTTATTGTTAGATATAATTTTATATAAGGGTCAAACAATCTGCAGGATCATTGTGTAATCTATTTACAATTTATCAACTACAACATTATAAATAAATTTTACAACATTATAAATAAATCATTTTTATATAAAATGAAAAGAGTATTATGTTTTAATCAATAAATTAAAAAAATAAAATAATTTTTTTATTTTATTTTATTTTTTTATTTTTTTATTTTTTGAAAAAATAAGGTATAACCTTATTTATTTAAAAATTAAATTACTTGCTTAAATTTTTTGCTGTAGTTTTTACTAGTTTGATTTATAATTAATAAAAAGTAAAGAGTAAAATTAAATACTAGTAATTTATTTCTATCCTTTGAAAAAAAAGCAAACGAAAGATATGAACAGATAATAAATAATTGCAAGTTAAACTTTAAGAGATTTATATATTAGTTTATATTATTTATTAGAGTAAATTTATTAGAGTAGTTGGGATAATAAACATTTAATATGATTTTAATTATAATATATGTATATAAGAAAAAAAAAGTTTTATGAGGGGGCACCCGGGTTTGAACCGGGGACCTCTCGATCTGCAGTCGAATGCTCTACCACTGAGCTATACCCCCAATCGTCTGTTGCTTTTCCGTATGTACCTTTTGAGATATGTAATAGGTTATTTATAATAGATGCACATATTTATTAAATATATAATTAGAAATAAAATTTTTCATTGTATACAATTTTACAGTAACCTTTACATTCGAAACAATCATTATTGACTTCAATTTTTTTGCTCAGAAAAAACTTTTCAATTTTTATTTAAATAGTTTCTTTCAATAATAGCTAATTTTAATTTTATTAAAACAAACTTGATAGGAAAAGCTTTCATCAACTTTAGTTTTTAACATAATCGAAACATCATTGACATTTTACATTTCGAGAATAATTTTTCAAGTTTTTGTTTAAAAAATTCTTTGAGTTTAACATAATTGAATTTTTAACATTTTAAAGAAAAATTGAAACCAAACTAAACAAAGAAATCTTTTGTACTCGTTTGATAATATAGATATGTTTCTGTTGACACATTTCTGAGACGCGGTGGTATCTAAGCAACCCTTACGTTAACTTGCTCGTACTAATGCGGAGCGTTCAGTGCAGTTCAGTGCGCTTCCCACCCTCTAAAGGTACGTTTCACTGTCGCCATAACGAGTCGACCTCGTGGCCGATGCAACAAAATTGACAACTAAACTTTGGTTTATAAAATCTGGCGCCAGAATAATGAGCAAACAACATAATTTAGTTGCGTAATTTATAATACGCGAGGTAAGTACATTAATTATAAAATTTATACAGAACGATGATTATACCAGAACGATGATTGACTAAATTCTTGCGTATGCAATGTTCCGATTGATATCCTATGAACGTTGGTTTTCTATCGTATTTCTATACTTACATCATTGATACTTATCACTATTCTTTTCTATCGAAAATGTGTTTACTTCTGTTCTTTTTTCTGCAAGAAATTAAAAATATATAATTTAATTTAACACGATGTAACTTAATCAAGCAAAAAGATATTCAGTCAAAATGAGCCGGCAAACATATACTACAAAATCACATTCAACTATTTTTCACTTTAATGCTTATTTATTTAATTTTTTATTCTAAATCTATTTTATTTAATGTTTTGAAATTGATACACTTTTTTTTATTAATTACAGAACTTTATTCCAACATTTTTAAGCTTTGCTTTATTTATATATCTTGTCAATTTATAAAAATATATAAGCATGTATAAATATATTAATAAAATTTCTAAGAATGCTATTATACACAAGAAATAAACTATAAGTTTTTAAATATTTCAATGAGACACGGTTTCTCATTATGTTCAAATAATAGTATCTGGTATAATAAATTTAATCACTTGCACTTATCAGCAAAAGTAAATTATTAAATACATTTAATTTTTTTTTTATTTGTGTGCATGATTGTATCAAGAAATAAGTATATATTTTGTAGAGTAATAGAACATGAATAATTGTTTCATTTGTGAGTAAACTGTTGGGAGTAAATGCAAGCACTGATCGATTTTCCGATCGATTTTACCAATTGAGATCTCGTAAACAATAAACACGTGATATACGTATATCAAAGCGTGGTGCACGTAACGCGAAAAGCAGAGATGTTACGTTTAAGTATTAATGATGCAATATCACGAAAAACGAAGGTCTCGGCGAATTATTAACGGAGCAATAACGATCGATGTGCGGCATGGTGAATCAACGAAATAACGATTTTCAGTCATCGTCGCGTTACGGTGCGAGTTCGTCGCACGTATCGTGTATACGAGTATGTATATACATCTTGAGCGAGGCTACAAACTATATAGTATACAATGAGATCTTACTCTCACTTGTGCGGCATTTATAACCGATATAGAAAGCGGTCGCTTTTCTTCTTCGGCAGAAACGTCGAGATATTTATTAAATTAATTAATTGTAAGACGTTTTTGGAAAAGATAGTTGACCCCCCCCCTTTTTTTTTTTTTTTTTTTAAGTAGCTTTTATTCAATATTCAAACTTAAGACATGTCACAAAGCGATATCATAAAACGCTAGTTTTTCATTTATTTATTTGAAATTTTTTTATTTGTAAGACAAATTTAAAATAAAAATTATAACAAATAGTTTCTTTAATTACAATTAATGTTACTTCAAAATGTACACTGTACACGATCGGTTTCAAGTACATGCAATGATTGATTTTATTTCCTTACATTGATTTTTATTCAATTAATTCATCATCTCTTCGTAACAGACACTAGCGTTAACGCTGCAACGCAAATATAAGAATATTGCCTAACAGACGAATAAATAAAATAGTACAAGTACAAGTGAAATGAATGAAATTCTAAAGAGAGAATAATAACATTTTGATTTCATTTATGTCGCCGCGAGTTTAAAAAACGCTATATGCATACCAGCGGCTAAATAGCTCTCTTGATGTTTTAAGTAATCAGTTTTCTAACGGCTTATACGATCTACGTGAGGTGAAGATTAGAATTCGACACGTGACGACCTTGCCGTGGCATCAGCCATTATGGTTCTTTACAGGTATTCGCGTGTTGTGACCGTTGGTTTCTATGGTAGCGAGTGACCTGGTCAGTTCACCACGTGGTCAGTAGCTGAACTTTGATTTAGAATCGAAAATTTGGGTCGTACCTTAATGGACGCTTATTTTAGGATGCGGAGCATCGTTACAGATTTTACGGCAACGTCCTTCACGCGTGCAGATACATAAATCGATAGTTTCATTTTTATGATAGCTCCATTTATTATCGTAGCGCATCGCGAAACGCTTGAAATTCACCTATTCAGCTCGAGGCGTACGTGGCCGGGCGTACGTCGTTACATTTTCATTTTCTTTACCTACCATATGCTTATATATCATTATTGATGACATCAAAATCATATACATATAATTATATTATTTAAATTTCAAATAGGAACCGTAACGTGTATATATGCGAGCGCAAAATGGACGTTTTCTCGAACCCGAATTTCTTTTAGGCACCAATCCAATTGGCTCGAATCGCAACGTATCCATCAGACGCGATGAGTTCGATCCGTCGAAAAGTCCGAGGATGCTTCCACGCGACTGGTTGGAGTAGTCGCGAGTAGGTGCCAGAGACGGGCATGGACACTAAGACTCCGCCGATCCCGCTGAAATCGCAGGAGAAGTCTCAACCGAGAAGAGCGGATCGCGTGGCGGCCGATGTGTCCTTGCCCCCCCTGACACCGTACCCGAATCATCGTTCCTCCAAACACAGATCGTCCGGTACATCGTGGCAGAATCCACCACCTTGCGTTGTACAGCATCAGGATCACCGCAAGAAGAGGCCTTACAGGTAAGGGAGAGAGGGAGAGAGAGAGAGAGAGAGAGAGAGAGAGAGAGAGAGCAAGTCCCTCGATATTGATTATCTTTCAAACTACTTAAATATGATGCTCTTCTATTTTCGTTCACAAGTCAATCCGTTTGACAGGCGAGATTCAACTCACGATTCAAACGATTGTTGTTAGCGAATAATTCGCGTTCTTATATTGTATAGCGATGCGATCGAAAGAATTTTCTACAAAGATATAAAAGATGTGTAGAATAAATTTGATAAGTTACTTTTCCTTTCCTCTTCCAAGGAAGAGGACAAATCGAAACGAAGAGAAACGCACTGTTTCAGAGTATTACATATCGGCGCTACACCTTTGATGCACGCCTGTCAACAAGGTGACAGGGCAAGAGTGTTGAGATTATTGAAGGAACAGGAAGGAACGACCGCTTATAGAGATCGCACGTTGAGAAACGCCCTTCATTATTGCATGGACGCGGGTACCGGTGGTGCCGTTGCCGCGGCGGCACCAGAACTGGTGAACGCCCCTGATGCCGAGGGGCACACCCCGCTTCATCTCGCGGTCATCGCCGGGGACACTCAGCTGGTCGCGGTTCTCTTAGCGAACGGCGCCGATGTCAACGCTAAGGATCTCGAGGGACATAGCGTTCTCCATTGGGCCACTGGTACTTGGCGCTTTTATATCTTTAAGCTTTTATCTTTTAATCCTTAAATTGCCTTTAAACCGCACAAATATTTTTCTTTCGGCTTTTAGCGTTTACAACAGTGTGTTAATAAACGTTATCTGGATATACGCATACCGTTTATCGTCATTATCAATTTATTTTATCTCTAATCCTTTATTCTTATCCTTGTACATTCCATTTTGCTTTGACTCTCTTTCGCGATTTTTATTTCGCAACAACGTATTATATAATGCATGAATGTGCGTGATGTGTAAATGTATGCAAATGTTCGGATCAATGGGTTCGCTGAGCGTTAATGATTGTACGTCGAGATCAATCATTCCTCAACAGATCAGCATGAACCACGTGTTGGGTGTTGGATGCTAATTCTTTATATCTAACAGATAAAACGCTTTTAAGCGCGCGCGCGCGTTCCTAAGTTTTCGTACAAATAAAATCCAAGGACTTGTATGGTCAGTCGCTCAAACGATCGCGATATGCGCTGATATGCGCTCTCGCGTGATCGCTAACGGACCGGAATGACGTTACTCGGAACGACCTACTAACCTTCCTTGACCATTACGCCTTACGTCACGCCGTCGTCGCTTTCCCAGAGATCGGAAGAAACGATACGACGCGCGGCGTCCTGCATTTCAACCCGTCACCCAACTTTTAAGAAAACTTTAAACTCCTTAATGTAGAATAGATGGACAGTTTGACCTTTCAAAAGAAAGACCTTTCGGAAGAAAAAATAAGATTGTAATAAGAAAAATAGAATTAATAATAAAATAATAACGATGTGATATAGATTAGCGATTAGCGATGCACTTAGAGAACTTTAATTTGTCTAGCTGAAGATAAAATAAATTACATGTAAACGTATCTTACAATTAGATCAGAAAAAGATGATTTAATTTTAAATTTATATACATAAAATTATATATCGTTTTATCTAGATAATTTTATTATCGCTGTTTTTTGTAAAAGTCGAATCACTAATTGTGGAGCCATTTTTACATTGTGCTCCTTTTTGATCTGTGCAACTTGTTGTTATCATTTAAAAACTTGAAATTGAAGCTGAGAACAATATTTTATAGTTATATTGTTCATATTAACTTATATAATTTGAAAAGTATAATACTTCTTTCATCTAATTGTAAGATAAAGTTGGAGCTAATATATATTTTGATAATCTAGATAAAAGAATAAGGTAAAGTCATTTGTTCATCTGGATAATTAGTTAACTAATTTTACCTAGATAATGGCAAATATCAATAGTGACAGTCGCAATTGTAGCTGCGAATTAGATGTTGAAGCTAAAGCAGACTGCATCCGCAACAACTTTTCAAATTTGTATATACTATTATAGAACAGAAAAGAAATTTACCTCGAAAATCTACTAACAAAAAATAAGAAAAATTATCCATCTAGCAATACTTTCTACTCGATAAATTTATCTCAAATTATAATGACGCTCTCCCACGATGTCTCTTCGTTAAGAAATCGTCTCCACAGATTCAAAGGAAATACGCGAATAAAAGAGTTATTCGGTATTATTCATTTTCTCTTCTTTCACTCTATCTCTTAAAAAAAAAAAAAAAAAAAAAAAAAAGACCGAAGGTAAACGATGAGTGATTTTCAGTCTGCGGGGAAGCGGAATGCGTTCGGTTGATTTTGGCGGCTGGGGCACGACCTTCCACCCCGGATTTACGTGGCGGATCTCCACTTCACTACGCCGCCCAATGTTGCGGCGCGGCCGCCACGGCCGAGCTCGCTGTTCCCAAGAAGGTCGGCTTGAAAGTTTTACAAACGCTTCTCGAATTCGGAGCAAATGTGAACGCGAAGGACGAGGATGGACGACAACCGATTCTGTGGGCGGCAAGCGCGGGTAGCGTGGAGGCCGTGTTGGCTCTAGCAAGGTAGATGACCGTTGACTCTCCAACAAGCGTCAGTCTCTCTTCGATGCTGGACAGATTTCAATCTTTGATTCTCCGAATCAATCCGATAACGATAGCAAAGAAGATTCGTTGTAATCTTCCTTTGATCCTCAGAGCCGGAGGATCGGCAGCCGCGGGTACTTCCGACAAAGATGGATTGACGGCGCTTCATTGCGCAGCTTCGAGAGGCCACGCGAGATGCGTAGAGGTTCTCGTCAACTTGTGCGGATCTCATCCGGACTATGTGGACGACAACGGTTGTTCCGCGTTACATTACGCTGCCACCTTGGGTCACGCGGACGCTACCGCTCTTATCCTCAAACTCGGGGCTGATCCCAATCGCCAAGATCGAAAGGGTAGAACGTAAGATTACCAAGTTTATGGGCAATAATAATTTTCAAGCGATCGAAAATAAATTTCAATTCTTGATAATCTGCAATGTTTTATCGATGACATCAATTTGCTATTATTTTAATCCTAGTAAAAATTGTCTTAAAATTTCAAAGAGAATTTTTTGTCTTTCAGGCCAGCACTTTGCGCCGCGGCTAAAGGACAGTTGGAAACCTTGAAAATTCTAACTCAACATGGCGGGTCGCTTCACGCTAAAACCGTGCGTGGCACGGGGATAGGACACGAGGCCGTTGCGTCCGGCAGAATCGAATTGATAAAATGGTTAGCGAAGAAAAGACCGAGCACGTTGGACGTTGCCACTCACGATGGCAAGACACCTCTTCACGTCGCAGCTTTACACGGTCACTTGGACGCGTGCAAAGTTCTCTTGGACCATGGCGCGAGAATCAACGCGATTCTTAGGACCAGCAAAGGCAATTCCATGACTCCATTGGACGCAGCTCTCTATAGAGGACACAGGGATTGTGCGAAACTGATTCAGATGCACGGCGGTACCACGGCGCAACAACTGAGAACGCATAAGACCGCACCGAATAAAGGTCAGATTAGCATTACAACGCGTATCTGTGTGCTGTGTGTCGAGACGTTTGCTCGATATAGCCCGAACCGCGCGTATACTACGATTTACATCGATCCTTTATAATGAAGGAGTAATATCTCCATGTTGTACTTATATTTGGATAGTAAGTTATTATTGTAGCGGAATAAGTCATTGAAACAATTTTAGTTTTTACAGCAAAAGTTCGAATAAAACATGACGAGAGTAGCACCGCGAGCGACAGTAGTCCTTGTAGACGAAGTCGAGGGCACAAGCATCCCGAGCTTTATTATGAGGAGCGATGGATAGAAAGAAGAACGCGGCGGAAAGGTAATTTGAAAAAACTAACTCGTCAGGATAGTCGGAGCTTTAGCGAGGAAGAAGTACGTCTGTCGAAGACATCCTCGAAAAAGGACGAGAGAAGAGCTCGAAGTGAATCCGCACGGTAAAACGAATACCTCTTCATTAATACGATGCAAAATAATGCGAGAGACGTTTGAAATCAATCTTTTTCTCTCATAAACGGTTACTGTAAAAATTATTATTCTAAAGTGCATATATATATATATATATATATATATATATATCGATATTAATAAAATTTTTTAATTAATTAAAATTAAAATTTATAATTAGAATAATTATAAAAATGGAAAGTGTCATCATTTACGAAATGTCTCTTGTATTGATTGCATTGCCATAAGTAAGTATAGTTAATTTTTAAATTGTGAATAAATAGATATGACGATAATGGCATCGGTGAGCACAATTTGCAAAAAAAACGAAGCAGAAAAGTATCGATGAATCATAAATACAAGTATTCGGATTCGTCGTTCGAATCGGACAGCTGCGATTATTCTTACGATGACGCTGAAAATGGAGCAGACAAACGTCGGCAGCACGCAAAGAAACGAGAGAAGGATAAAAGCAAAAGCTCTAATGAAACGGAAACTAAAAATAATTTTAAGAAAGGAGATGATGAAGATCGAAGCGTAAGCGATGACAGTTTAGAAGTGATCGTAGTGAAGAGATCATTGGAAAAAAAGTGTGAGAAAGTAGTATCCGGAAAAAGATTGAAGGCACCTAGAGAATGCACAAGGGAGACAAAACTGACTAAAACGCATAAACGTAGCTCTAAGAAAATGTCGAGATCCAGCAAGTCGAGAACGTTCGATAAAGATGAGACTACGGTAGATCGGGATGAATCTCCAGAGAAGGAAGAAAGAAGCGTCACGCTAAGAGGACAGTTAGTGCAAACTTCGGCTGAAGAGGAAGAGGATGGTAGTGAGAGAATAATAGAATCTCGATATCGAAGAGACGCGACGGATAGTACTAGTCAGGAAACCGTAGAGCGAGTGATTGTCACAGCGATGATTCACAAAGATCAAATGTCCGATACCCCAAGATCAACACAGGAAATTGCAAAAGAGATAAATTCTGATGGAGTTTTGAGGAAAACGACAACGATAGAGGAAACGAAAAAAACCAAAGATATTACTTCTTCAGATAAAAGTAAGACCGCATTATTACACGAGACACGCGATACTTCTGAGGAAAGATTACAGCGAGCAACGCAAGAAGGATTGCAAATTAATGAACAAGTTCAGGATAAAAAGGATAAAGCAATGATGCCTATCAGCGTGGAAGATGCAAAAGAAGGTATAGTAAGACGCAGTAGTAAGAATTTAATTATTAACTACAGTATTTTGCTGATATAGAAAATAATCTTTTATAATCATTATGGTCATCAAATTTAATAGATTTAATAAATTTGTCAAACACTGGCTACAGTAATCTTCTTTTTAGGCAGATTAGATACATTCGAGAACGAAATACCGAGTGGTAGTACACTGCGCGAAAAACAAGAACCAATTGAAGATAAAACATTTGATCATTTATCCGATTTAAACATTTCCAAATCCAGTCCTACTAAAGATCTTATCGACGAGGAGAGAGATAATATCGAAGATAGTAAGAATGGAAATCAAATTAATAAAAGTACAGTGATTTTGGAGAATCAAAAAGATTCTACGACTGCGGTGAAGCATATCTCGGGTTCAGGTGAGGAGAATGACAAATTATTAGCTTCTAAAGATTTAAAGCAAGACGAGAACATTGCCGCAAAAAAAGATTTATCAAAAGACGAAGAGTCAAAACAATCTGACGCACGTCAAACTATAAATAGTTTGAAAGAAAATGTCGAAGGTGTACAAGCAACTTATGAGGATAAAGATAAGGTCTCGACAAAGGAAACATCTACGAAAGAAGATTTTGCCGAGAATTCCGAATCAAAAGAGGACAAAGAAGTGGACAAACGCGATATCAAAGTTTCGCAAAAAATGCAGGCGGATGAAAAACTGAAAACGGAAGCATTAACAGGTAAGACGAACGGTTGACAGACGGCAAATATTTAAATGATTTCTGTACGTGGAAAATCCGTAGATTTGCCAACCGAATCGAGAGTGTCAACGCTAAACGTGGAAGACAATCTTTCTCCAGAAAGGACAGGTTCATCACATGACAAAAAATCAGAGCGAATTAAAAGTGATAAAGAACAACCAGAGGTTGAAACAGGTAAATCGCCGAAATATATTAGAGTTTTAAACATTCAGACATTTATAAATACGCAAGGCAGTCTGTCCCCATCTCTCTCTTTCTCTCTCTCCTTCCTATTCAGTTCCTAATTTTAAGGACTCCACATAATTTTTATGGGTTTTGCTCTCTGAAATAAAATTGGCTAAAACTGTAATATGTTATAGTTCTTGACTCATTAATCAAAAGTTTTCATGAACACCAAGCGTGAAAATGGTTAGCCCAAGTGAAACGGTATAAATCACGACAATGTTAAAATGACATAAAAATAAATAAATGATTGATGAAAAAATGACAATCAATAATCATTTTGGAACCATTCAAATATGCCATTTTGATGACGACTTGTTGTTTTGCAGGGTAGTAACTTTTAACCATAGTTTTTACCAAACTACAATTTCTGCCAATTTTACCAAGGATTAAAATCCATAAGAATTGTGCAGGATCTTTTCGAGCTAACATTTTTAAAGCATTATTTTGAATGCAAAGAATTTTTCAAATAATTTTGGTAAGATATTTATTTTAAATAATACAATACAACCGGTCACACATTTCACGCATGTATGTATAATTGTAATTGATAAAAAAATGTGTTTGTAACAATACTTTTTGATGACAGTGATAACACATCGTATTTATTTCCAACAAAGATTTAGGAGATAAAGATTTTCGCTACATCGACGACACTTGTTCGAGTTCTCCAAAGGCCACGAAATCGGCAAAAACGAGACAGTCGAGACCATCTACGGGAAAGAGTATGAGAACAGAGAAATTTTCTTCAAAAGCATCGGCAAAGAAACATCTGTTTGAAAGTTCTGAGGAGCGTTCTCCGCATCAAAGTGCAATAATCGCGGTGTTAGACAGCCCAGAATGGGATGAAGATGAAGCGGTTGAGAAAGAAATCAGAGAAGCTCTCGGAGAGGATATGGAGCACGAGACAGAGCATGAAGAAGATAATGAAATTGGTGTTATGCGAGTTTTGCCAAGTACGAGTGAAGAAGAGACTCCTAGCGTAGCTTTAGGTGTATCTAGAACTGCAAGAATTAATTCTTTGCCTCAGGTAATTAAAAAACTTACACCTATTAAAATCTCTATTTTAGTAGGTTTGTCTTGACGAATAGTATAAACTCTATTTAATTATTATAATTACTTTTAAACGTATTCGAAAACTTGTAATTGGTATACTTATTTAAAAAATGTTTTTGAATAAAAATAGCAAGTTTCTAAATCGATAAAAAAACTTGTGTCATGAAATTTTATTGTCTTCCTTTTCAGTTATCATATTCATACTTATGAGTATGATAAATCTTTGACGTAAGCTTAATTAAATTAATTAATGTTAATCGAAATATTATTATTTTTAGGTACAATCATCAAGTACCAATCGCTTAGTTACAATAGAGAATGCTGATGGTCTGAACCGAGAACGATTGTGGAGGAAACATCGTCGCGATAGCGGAGGCAGAGACAGTGGAATAGAACCGAGTCCGAGAGTGTCGAGAATTCCACGGAGGCGTAACGTAAGATGTTGTCCAAATACAGCGAAACAGCAAGCTCTTAATATGGAGACCGTTACCAGGGACGTACAAATTAGCTTGCGTCGTTATCACCTAGAAAGAAAAATCTTTTTCCAATTGATGGAACTAAAGAGATTACAGATTCGTCATGGTAGAGCGAACGAGCACGTCTTAGTAAAAAGACAGGTAAAGTTCTACGTCATTATTAATATTATGATGCAAATATACTATGTGAATACTCTTTATACATGGCATATTACGGAAACAAAATAGTGTTTTTATCAATATTATCCTAAATGTATTTCGCGTAATTTGCAGAACAATCTTTTTCAGGTGGACGCCTTTCACAAATCAGGAATGTCTGGGCCTACTCTTGGCGTAGCAAAATACGATCAAGCATTAACATTTAGGTTACTATTGGATTAAATAATTTTAATATTAATTATTGTTGTTTAATTAAATAATTATTTAATACTATAAAAACTGTTATTGTAGACAATTCGAAGCGTTTCTGTACGAGCAATTAAGAAGACTGCAGGGAAGACCAACTACTCCAGATTTTTGTACCGAAGCGAAGCAATGCACGCAAAAAACTCATCGTTGTCATCACGCGACTAGCGCTTACACTTCTATTCCAGTCTATACCTATCGTATGTTAATTAACTTTTTATCGTATTTGAATACAACACGCGTCACTTTCGAGACATCTTCTTCAATATAAAATTATTTAGTTAGTATGTTAGTTGAAAGAGAGAGAATATACTATAAATATTCAATTAAAAAGATTTAAAGAAAATATTTTTACATGTATATCTTTGTTCTATAAATAACTATGTCGTCAGGAAAACGTCAATAATATCACTTTGACATTTCGTCGTCTATATGTGCGTAAAGCCCGAAAAGAATCAGTATCTCTAGTGTGAATATAGATTATAATTGCAGTGGGTGGAGGCGTCCCAGATCGAGTGGACCATCTTCCAAAAATAGAGAGTCGCGGCAAAGGACAAATGACGGTAATAATAGGAAGAAAATATACGTTAATTGTTGAAAACTTTAGTCTTACTTTGCGATTAAAATAGATGATTCATTAATCTCTAACGTTTTACTGCACCATGCACATGTTACTTCACTTTTTTATTTTTCTTCTTTTAGGTGGAAGTGACACACGGAGAAGAAAAGCAAGTGATTGCTCTTCCAACTGAAAAAATGGATCGTACCAAAAGATATTTCGTTACATTCACTGTAAGAGGTGAAACGCAAGACGAAAAACCGAAATCTTCTTGCGCGATACAAAGAAATGCAAAGAGCGTGTAAATGTTTCAGACACATTCTTTCTGATAATCAATCGACAATTTTCAAAAAATAAGTTGTAAATAGTAATATTATATCTTATGTAATATTTTTTTGAAAGAAAACTTCTACTGAATCAATGAAAGAATGATTTGGGGAATAGATAAGAGATTAGATAATTCTGTATTATTTCAATATCTTTGTCAAGTAAAATATTGAAATAAAATATTAATAATAATGAAAATTTTCGTGTTTAAAAAACGTTACGTGCAGGCAGTGCAAACTTTATGTTTTTTATCTGTGAAAAGCGTAACTAGCGTATTGTTTTTGTCTATTCGCAAAGAAAATTTTCTACTTTATAGATACCGTTCTAAAAAATGATATTACATCATATATTTATTTCTTGAATCTAATATTCTTCCTGGGAATAAATTTGCTTCTCGTGCGCACAAAAGTAATGTAAGAAATATACTAAAACTGCCAGATGGGACAAAATTTATGGATCAATTAAAAATCAAATTGTGCACATTGTTAAATTAATTAATTTGTATAGAGCGTTATTTGTACATACATATATAATATAATATATTCATATATGAACAAAGTTACAATTTCGTACCTGAACTGTAATGTGTAAATCATCTGTAATTGAGAAAGGAGAGAAAGAAAGAAGGAGCAAATGTTTCGCTTTATTATAAATGCTGTGGTTATTCTAAAATTTAGTATTGTGTATATATAAGAGAACAATGTTTTTTGCCATGATATACAATGTTAAAAATAACAAATTTATTTAATAGGACATATATTCGACTTATATTCTGTGTGTTCTCTAGTTGTAAAATAATGTAAAATAACATTCTGTATAAAAATATAAATAAATAAAAATTACAACTATATCTTCTATCTTCTATATAACCTCAAAAATTTTATATAAAAATATAAAAACATTAAGTATAATTTGTCTCTCTGATTAAAGATTTTATAACGCATATTCGATCTCTGTTATATATGTACGGTATAACTACATTATACTTACGCAGAACATTGTAGATTATGTATTTATAGAATAATTATTGATTACAACTATATATTATTTCTATATGTGTAGATATTATATTTCTGTATAATTAATATATTAAAAAATTTGGTATTTACTCAAACGCTGCACTGTTATTTCTGGCTTATGTATAACAAAAGAATCAATCAAATTAGCCAAAGCGGGTGCGGCAGGTACTGAAAGCCCAAAGGGTTATCGATCGGTCAGTTGACGTGGTTTTAGGCAAAAGAACAGTCGCATGTGCAGTGAAAATCCATTTCTCGTCAAGAACCTAGTAGCGCCGTTACGAAAACCGCCTCGGTAAAAGGCCATGTCAACAATGTCGACGTGCCGAAATAAATCCGCGATGGTCGCAACGATGTTTGTCGGGATGCAGCATGAATATTTCATTCGTAGCGTGAAATCCCTGTGAGAAGCTTGCGAATGGACAAATGGCTTCAAGATAGGAAGCTCTGGCTATTCGGTAGCACGCTACCATTGCTACCAAGGAGGTAAACACTGATCATCGATATAGCGTTATGTTAAACACGCAAAATATACGCTGCACAAATTAGTTGGAAAATTACTTTTTTCAATATATCTTTCAATATCTCTCAGTATCTATGTTTCACGAAAATCCTGTTCTACGAGTATTCCATTAAGTTTTATTTCTTAACAGAGTCCTTTATGTAAACATAGAATTTTAGCTTTTGCTATTGACTATACTCTATTATACCTCCAATAGTTGATCGTTTATTCCTTTTAAAGATTAAAAAAGATTTTTTGAAAAGCTCTAAAGAAAAGTGTTGTAATTATTACATGTTTCTTTTGATATACGCAAAATGTTTACGTTACATATTTCATTAATGTAATATAAATTTTCCCATACGAATTGCGTAGAGATAATCTGTTATACACGTTAATAGTTTAAAACTTTTATTGTAAAGACAATGTTTTTAATTATCTTTTTCTTTTTTAAATTATATGTATTATGATTTCATGTAGAGTTCTACGTTATCAGCAGACTGTTCTCAAGGTTCCTCTGTTCCTCTCACAATTACAGCTTTTTCGCTAAAATAAAATTTTCACAAAAACAGCCCAGTCGACACCGAGCATCGCTTACATTTTATCTATGTTAAAATTGTGCACTCAACAATGTAAATATAATATAACACGTACATATTGTAAAATTTTAACGTATAAGATGTAATGTAACTGATGGTCAGTGTCGACGGGAATTTACTATTCTATTTTTACTTTTAGCTGCATTTAAGCCTGTGGAAATCTTTGACAGATTAATGACATGTTACAAACTGATATTATTATTATTATTAACGTCCATAAAAAAATTAAAAACAAGGTACATTTGAATTAAATTGAACTAGATAGTTACAATCATAACAATGGCATTACCTCCTTATCATTGTCATCCGTCAAAATCACAAATAATGTGTATAACAGAGCGTACATTATTTATAAGTGTCGCAGCCCCTCCTCCCCTCCTCACAACTTTCGCACCTTGTATCGAGTACTCACTATAGCGTTCGTCCAACAGTTGGAAACATTTTGACCCCTTTCATGGTCATAGAGTATAGACGCACTCATAACGTAATATCGATTGTCAATAATCAAGAGTTCAACAATAACGTAAAACCATCGCTTTCTTCAATATGTTAGTGCTGTCCGGTATGTTCGCCGACGAGGGTGGCTTGACAAAAGTACTCCATGAACTCTATTCTTGGATTTTTGTACGTAATTATTTCTATATTCTTTTTTCTTTGAAACGTTCTTTTCCCTCAAATTCTGTTCATCGAATATTGTCCGCTAAATTGTATTCTTTAATCGAATCTTCAAGCTGGGAGCGTTGAGACATAAATATGGAAAGTTGTACAGATAAGTTTATCATTTTACAATACTTTTTCTCCTCTTCATATTTTAGTCTATTTTAGCGCGTATAAAATTCGAATTCAATCACTTGCAAATCATTAAAATTGAATTACAATTTTATTACAAAACTTGGAAAATATAAAAAGAGTGACCTATTAAAAACAACACTTAGAAGAAAGTTTCTTTGAGTAAAAAAATATTTCTTTGAATCAAAGGAATTTGTGCATTACTATTATATACGGTTAAAGATAAACTTCTTTGATATGCAGAAGTTTCTTAATTGTACATTTTATTAGAATTAATGAAATAGTTTGGTTGTGCAATGCAAAATTTCTTAAAAAAAAAATCTGGCGGAGAAAATTTTACAAAATTCTACGCCAAAATACTAGAGTTGGAACACTTTTGTTAATTTTAATAGTTAAATATATTATTGTATTATATTGTGTTATATTGTATTAAATCTATATATTTAAGAAAAAATAAATATTTTTACAAAAAACCTAATAATTTCTACAAATTTCTATTTTTAGTAAAACTTTGTGATTATTCATAGAAATTTTTTTCCATCAGAATAAGCTATTTAGAAACGTGTAGAAATCATATTCAACATAAACATAAAAACTTAGAAAAATTTAGAAAAATGTTCTAATTTTAACATTTTCTAGTAGATTTTTTTTTTGTAGCATTTCTTAAATTTGTGTAAAATTTTGAAAAATTTTTTCCGCCAGGGATATATATATATTTTTAAAATCAGCAGGACTAAATTATTTTTTACATTTCTGTATTTTCTTTGAATTAAAAAATTATCTCTTTAAATTAAACCAATAATTTAAATAATTTATTTACTTTAAAAACGGTTTAATAACGTCATTTTTTGAAATCAAATAAATTTTTACTCTGATCTATTTTCACTTCAACATAAAAAACCAAATTAAAAAAACGATCATCAATTTAAACAGAACTTTTCTCTGTGTAGAGGAGAAGAAGGTAATATAGCATCCATTTTCATTTTATTGAATAACTTTGTTTATAATTAATATTTTCTATTGAAATGTAAACGATTATATTCATCAGAGTGTTGTTTGACAGATTCTAGACTTAAAGTAATGAAATATATATTACTTAGGACGTGATTTACAAAAATCTAATGCATTGCATAATCGGTCAAAAAAAAAGTGGTTGACGTTCAGAAGTTTTAGAAATACCATTAGAAATTTTATTAAAAATATCATTTTATCCCTGTTTAACATTAGATAACAAGCATAAAATGATGTCTTTAATATTTTTAAACATCGTTCTTTAGAATAACAATCGATTTATCGAAGAAATATTTCGATATAAAAATTTCACTTAAAAAACCATATTAACAAAATTCCATGTTATTGTTTTAACTTTGTATAACTCAAAATGTATACGGCCGAATAAAAAGTTAAATAACAAAAAAACACTCGAGTGTATGTACCTTCGTGTAATAATACATTCAAGTTTAAGAATAATAAGGAAGTGTTGTAATTAAAGATTAAAGGTACCTTGGGGGGATTAGGTGTACCTTGAAAAAGTTTACAAGTGCTCAAAAGTAAAAACGCTTTAGAACAATTGTCAGTCATTATGTATCAGTATATTAGTATCACTAAAAAACGACAGGCTACCAAACGAATAACTCCATAAGCAATTGTTACGTTAGCTAATAACGGAAATAATAGGAGTAAGAATACGTCACTTAATAACGGAAATAATAAGAGTAGCCATATTGTCGACAGTAGCCATAATACCCTCTTTTCCTCGATAATATTATATATCTTGGATGAAAATATTTTATCATTAATTCTATCAATAAAATTGTTTTGCCTATAATAAATCATTATTAATAATTAAACAATCTTTTATCGAACTTTTCAACATTGAATATTCAAATTAAATATTGAAAAAATGATATATTATTATATGCTCCATGAGATATAGTAGCTCCATTAAAAAATATTACATTTTTTTCTTTCTTAACTTCTCTCTAAAAAATAAACAAATAGCACGATATTCTACTTTTTCTTGTACTTTAAACAATTTTCTATGATTTTCCTAATATTTCAAAAATAGAGCGCACTTTTCAAAAAATGCAAAGATTTGATGTAACAAAAACTATCCGCTCAACAATTTTAATGGATTAATACGAAATCTCACTTAAAAAAATAAAAATAGTAAAACGAGTAGCTTCAATTAAAATTCTTTACCTTATTATAAATGCAATCTTTAAAGTACATTTGTGAACTTAGCTACTTAACGAAACGTGTTTTAACAATTTTTCGTGCAATTCCGTTTCTAACGTACACATAACCTGTCGGTCGGAGTTCTCTATTCGGTTTGTCGATTTACAAGCTATATATATATCCGAATGCGGCAATTAATTTTCAAATTTGATATATACGGTTTACGTCGGGAATGTCACGTACGCGCTCGAGTGCATCGATACGATGAACGACGTGAGGTTTGCAAATTATCGACAATGCATACCACAGTGGTACGTAAGAGATTTTTAAGACTCGGCCAACTCCTCTAGATTCGAATCAAATAATCATAAATGCAGATATATTCGAAGACAGCCTTTACAAAAATTAAATTTTATATTAAATTGGCCAGTAATTAATTACTTATTTTAATGAGTATTAAAAGCATTAACATCAAGGCTTTCATCTTCAAAATGAGTGATAAATTTCTGGCCAATTTAATATTATCAGTATTAAATTTTTGTAAGAGAACTGAACTAAACGTAATTCTATTTGTTCAATTGCAATTCTCATGAAATGATTTGTACCGAATCAATATCGTGTAGTCGTATAGAGTTGAATGTTAAATGTTAAAGAGCACATTCATTTCAACGAACAATTTTTTCTCATTGTTCACGGAATTTCTTGATCTTGCAGCAATCTCGATTCTTATTGCACAACGATATATTATATACGACTCCTTTCAATTTTTATTACCCTCTCGTGGATTGTTTGATTGATAGTAGCGATCGCAATATCGGTGCATCATGAATACCGAAACATCGGTATATCGTACCACTTTAAAGGTATTATTTCGTTTCGGTACCCCAATCGCTTGACCAGCACTTCACCTACGCCTGCGCTAAACGTAAATTCGAATAAAGCAAAACCCGTGGGGTAGCTTGACCCTTGGTCAACCCTCGGACCAGAGACAGTCTAGCCGGTACCGTACATCGCGATGCTCTTTACGCAACAATTGACGTCGTTACCATGTCTCGCTAAATATAAAAAGTGGGTATTCAAAAAATAGACAACTTAGTGCTTATTAGTAAAAACAGTAATTAGATGTAACACTCGTACCCAATATTCGATCGCAATTTGACATTCTTAATGATTGTTTAGTATAAAAAAACTTAAAAATTTTTCTAAACACGGAATTTTAAAGAGCTATTTTAATTTATAAAAATATTGTGATACAATTACAATGTTTAAATTGACCGAATTAATATTTCAATCGTAACGACACAAAAATTATATATTATACGTTATACAGTTATTTTAAAGCGAGTATATTATAAAACACGAGCATACGCGTTATACAAATGCAAATATTATTTTCATCAATAATTTAAAAAATAACCGACTTAATATTAAATCATTTGAAGGTGATCGTAGATGTTCGATGGATCATTCGAATTGGATTTTGCAAATTATTGTTTTTTCTTCGAGAGAAATTTCATTGAAATCTACTAGTAACGTCGAGAAAAACAATTTTGTACAGGTCTCGGGCGCCGAGCAAAGCCATGGAGCGTTACGAACGTCTGGCGCGTCTCGGCGAGGGTAGCTACGGCGTCGTCTTCCAGTGTAGGGATCGACAAACTGGAAATTTGGTAGCTGTAAAAAAGTTTCAGCAAACCGAGGATGATCCTCTAATACGCAAGATCGCACTACGGGAGATACGTCTTTTGAAGGTCAGTTTTCTTTCATTGCTTTTTTTTCAATTATCCAAAAAAAATTTTCTAGAACTCTTTGTTTATATCCTATAAAGCATACAATATTTCTAGAATATTATACGAACATTATTAAAAATTAAAGTAATATTCCGAGAATATTATTCAATATTTTTAATATTATTTTAATATTATGAGAATATTGTTTTAACGTTATATTCGTTTTTACATAATATTCGTAGGTATATTACTTCAATATCAGCCAAACATCGTGAAAATGTTCTACGAACATTATTGTGGTCAAAAATTAATACAAATTATGCATAAAATATTCATAAACTTTATAATTATTATATTTAAAATGAAGTAAATAATATTATTTATATTTTCATGTAATATTCATATATTATCAAGAGGCTATAACCATTTTTTATTATTTCAGGAATATTATTTAATATAAAAATAATAGTACGCGCTTATAGGCAAATTTTTTTTTTTTTTTTTTTTTTGAGCTAGCGAACATGAGAAAATTATAATAATCTTTATGGTAAACACACTTTGAGTGTGATTTTTATTACAAATATAAAAAAAAGGTGATAAGAATCGCTGACATGGCGCTCTCGAAGCTTTCCAATTCAATCGATTTACGGTATAACCAAGTTTACTAAGGGTCGCATTCTTAAAGGTGAATGACCTCCGGAACGTATATTCGCGACCGTTAGTTTCCACCAACATAGGACAATGATAATGTAATAATTTTGATCTACTTCCTAAACCTTAATGAATAAATAACATACTAAAAAAAAATTATTGAAAAATTAAAATATTTTTAGTCTGATACGTGCAATTAAATTAAGTTGGTTTAATTAATTTTTGATTAAGAAACTTAAATGATTGACATGAATAGATTACTTTTTCTTGTGCAATTAAACAATTGTTGCATCAATATTTAGTTGATCATATGGGATTAAAAATAGTTTTTCAAGAAATTTTTTTCTCAGTGTAAAATATATATACATTAAACGGATTCGAGAAAAATTCTTCCATTTTTTTTAATAATCTGTTGCCTTATTAAAAAAAAAATATATATATATATATTTTACAAAATAAAATTTACAAATAGAATTACTAAAATTTCTTTCGTCATTACTATTTCTTTTACCGTAACCTAAAATTAAAGTACTACAGTGTTAAGGTACTCGAAACGAAGAAGTGACGTTCTTATATATACTCGATAAGAAGTTTGCATAGGTGCAAAAATGGCTGCGAGAAGTAGCCAACGGTCAATACGGGGCAGCGGTCAATATCTTGGCGTGTTACGGTCTTACCGACCTAACATTATCGTTACAATCAGCGGGTTCACTACCAAACGTATGCGCATTCAAATAAGCTCCCTTATTGTCACGTTTTGACATTTTGCTTCAAGGCTATTCCCTATTTAGCAGACTACCGCATTACGAGAGCGTCTTTTGAAAATGAACAGTATGTTAAAATTTCTCTGTAGTATTTTATTCACAAAACGTTAGGAAATTATATATACAAACTTTAGGATTTTATTAAGAGAGCGAAAGTATAAAAGACGAAAGTTGTGAGGAAAAATGCGCGCCTAAAAATGATGCTCGTTCCGATCTGTCGCAAATTCTTTTAACGAAATTAATTCTGTTCGTGTAATTAAAAATTAAATTTTTTCTTTCCTTTTTCTTCGATATAGAATCTCAAGCATCCAAATTTGGTCAATCTTCTGGAAGTGTTCAGACGGAAGAGGAAATTGCACTTGGTATTTGAATATTGCGAAAACACCCTTCTAAATGAAATGGAAAAGTATCCTAGCGGTTGCCCGGATCTCACTACGAGACAAATTACTTGGCAAATTCTGCAAGGTGTCGCCTATTGCCACCGTCTTGGATGCGTTCACAGAGATGTGAAACCAGAGAACATTCTCATTACCTCCGAAGGCGTAGTAAAATTATGCGATTTTGGATTCGCGCGTATGCTCAGTCCTGGAGAGAACTATACGGAATATGTCGCAACCAGATGGTACAGAGCACCAGAATTGCTGGTAAATACCCGCGCGAATGTACACTATACAAATTTTCGAATTTTATAAGAAAAGTAATAGTAATAGTAATTGTATTAATCGTGTGGGCAGCGTGGTCAACAAAACTACAAGTAGTATCACGTCTAATTTCTCGTTTTCATCAAATTTCAATTTACATTGACTGATGATTGCTGATAACAGTATTACGACTATAGCGTTAGTGGTTTAACTACATATTTTTCGGAACAGGTCGGGGACACACAATACGGCACTCCAGTCGATGTGTGGGCAATTGGTTGCGTATTTGCTGAATTGATACGCGGTGAAGCCTTATGGCCCGGAAAATCAGATGTAGATCAGTTGTACTTAATAAGAAGGACGCTGGGCGATCTTTTACCGAGACACATGGCAATCTTTCAACAGAACGAATTCTTTCACGGTATCACTCTTCCAACGCCACAAACACTCACGCCTCTTGAAGATGCTCTACCCCGTGGAAATGGTAATACTTTACAGGTAAAGAATTAACAAATCTGCTTTAATTTGAAACGCTGAGTATAACCAAACAAGAAGAAAGTGTATGTGTGTGCGTGTTTCCAAAGCTGCCTCAGAATGATTAATGTAACGATTATTATAAATCTCTTGCTAACAGCTGGATTTCTTGAAAAAGTGTTTGGATAAAGATCCAAATGAAAGGTGGACATGCGAACAGTTGTTGCGGCATTCTTATTTCGATAATTTTCATTTTAAAATGCCGGACGTCGAGACGGAAGAGTTTGAGAAACTTAAAAAGTATCGGGAACGTTCTAGGGTAAGTTTAATGCTCAAACAATAATATGACGAAACTTTTGAAAATAGTCTAGGCAACAGAGCAAAACAACAGTAAAATATTTTTGTTCCAACAAGAATAATCTAAGAATAATAGGTATGTAAATATAACAACGTGATTATTTCCAGAATACCAATTATAGTCAAATGGTATTACCCCAATTACCTAAGGCTGGTCCTTCTGTTCATAGCCAAAGTGAAAATCGGCCGAAGAGCTCCTCTATACATCAGCAAAATTTTGACCATCTACCTACCATAAGAGGTTGATTAATCTCCTCTGTGATTGTATATATATTTTCCTAATCTTTTTGAGAATATTCACGTTAATTTATAGAATTATTGTTATTACCTTCTTTTTTAATTTGTACTAGCACATTGTTTTTCTATAGAATTTTCTTTAGATTTTTATTCATACATATTATAGAGAAAAGTAAACGCGTGCAATTCATATGTACATCTCTTACAATAAAAGTTTTATATAAAACATGTATAAATGCTTATTTTAATACATAATACGTATTCTGTAAGCAACAAGTGTTTCAAGTATAATAAATTATTATAAATTCTGAGGTTACTTTGCAAAAGAGTAACATTGTTTGAATAACCCTCTTTATTATAAAATAGAATCCGTAAATATAGAGTAAAGATAATAGTAATTTATTAATTTTTTAAATTGTATTTTTATAAAAAAATATAATTTTAATTTTATATGTAAATTAAATATTTAAAGATACATATTAAATTAATAGCAATATTAATTAAATTAAAATGTATCTCTCTAAAGTATAGCTTTTTTCTATCAATCGAATAAAAATAATAGAACTTGTTTAAAAGATACTTGAAGATGTATATTTTTTCAATATTCATTAGAATTAGACATAGGCACTGACTTGGACAACATTTTACAATAGCAGAGCGGTAAAATTTCAAATGACCCTTTTTTTTTAAGGTCTTTATATTGTTAGAGAGATTAAAGTGTACAGAAATATGTAGATTTCTTTTAATACATTTTTTAATGTAAAATAAAATATAAAGAATATTTCACAAAATCGAAAAAAAAGTTTAATAATTTTTTTTTTCTATAAAAAGTTTGAACACCAAATTTTATTTCGATTAATAAATTCATCAGCAATAGCATAAATCTAATTTCATCGCTTCTTTCGTACGTATATGTAAAATGCTTAAAGAATTTAAACAATATTGTGTTATAATAGTATTTTGTAAACAAGTTAGTAATCTCCTAAAAAAAAAAAATATATATATATATATATATATATATATATATATAAACGTTTCGCTGTACACGTACTTATAAGAATTGTTAAAATTAATTTTATAAACTTGACTAACTATACCAAATCCACTATATATTGTTTCTACTGTAGCAAATAAACTACATCAGCAAATTTCGTCATAGTGGTCATTGACGTCAAACTTAATTTTCTTTCTCGTAGAATGTTTTCATTCAACATATTGCAATGCAGAATTAGTCGTTTGCTGTCAATGTCTGAAATAAAATATCCCACAATTTTATGTTGAAATGTATCATTTCCCAAAACAAATTTTTCTGCTTTTGTTAAAAATGTATTACAAAAATTATTTGCTGTTGTTAAAAAGCAAAAATATAAAAATTATTAAGAGGACATCGCCCCTATAATTTTATTGGGGGGAGGAAAGGTCGGAAAATGCTCTGTATTTTATTCGGCCCCTTATTAAGCCCCTATGTGAATTAGAATATAATTTCTTATAGTATATTACAATTTCAAAATAATAAAAAAATTCTAAAAAAAAATTACATATGGTTCTATATTGCATATGAAACTAATAAAAAAAATTTAATGACAATTTTCTACCTGGATGAAAAAATTATTTCAATAAAAAGTAGTATATTTTTACCTGTACTTTAATGAAAACCCAGACAATATAAAGTTCAAAATCGGGATATAAGACTTTTTAAAGACATGTAAAAAAACATATTATAGATATTTTTGCAAAAGATATATCTCAATTTTAGACTATGTATTGTCTAGGAATATCCAATATTACAACATATGATAAAGAGAAAAATATTGAAGATACAATGAGAAAATTTTAATTTTTCTTGTTTTGTAGGTTCTCTAAGTATTCAAGACGATTTATGCCAAGTTTCGTTATAATGCTATTGTTTTGTAAATAAAGTTAACTGAAATTTGAAGTCATATTATACTATGCACATTTTTAATATATATTAACATATTCTCATATGAAAACTTTGAAAGAAAAGTTTATTCAACATGCTTGTTGATGAGCTACATTACCAACATTCTAAGTTATTCTTTAAAAATTATACTAGGTTATTGTCTAAAAATCTATAATACATGTAATATAAGTTATATATTAAAACTACAATCAATTTATTGAATAACTACTTTGATATATCAGTTGTAGTTTTAATATATAACTTATATTACATGTATTATAGATTTTTAGCACTGCAGTCTATATACATAAGATGTATAATATGCATATGTTTGCATTTATTCTGCAATATTTTCTCCTTAATTTGAATAAATATATAATTTTATAACACAAAACACTGTATTTTTAAACAAAATCATCTTTTAAATCTATTTTTGCAACAGGGCACATTATCATTTCTATTTCTCTTTGAGCTATTATATAGTGTTGTTACATTTTTACAAATAACATTAAAGTAATGAATATTTCATAACTTCACGTATAGAGTCTTGAATACATTAATAAATGTAACCATTAAGTTTTCAATCAAAAATTTTGAAATATTAACAATGGTATTGTGGAAAATATAAATAGAAGGGCCATAATACCATCTTCTCTACTATACAATTGTGGTACGTTTAAAATTTTTAAAGAAAAAAAAAATGCAAGACGTAAAAGATACAAATATAAAACAGATTTGTTTTACTATAATTAGAGTATAATTTTATAAGATAAATATAAATGTTATTAACAATAACAATTTAAGACTTACATACATAACATTATTATGAGGTAAATCTCTTATATAATCTGACTAGTGGATGGTCATGTCTGTCAAGTACTGGAACATAACGCTGCTGCAAAGTAAACCAACCTACGTGAAGGCCTATAATTAATGGTACTATGACCACGTAGGTAATGTTCATCCTTTGCAAAAATGATTTTTTTATATCAGGCTGCATTTTACGTTCCTTTCGTAATACAGATATATCTTAATTTGATAGCACCTGTGTTTCACATCTACTCTATAGCATATTGTCTGTAACATAAAAAAGAAATATCTGTTAAATACAAGATAATTGGTCTGGCAAGATAAATATGTCTGGCTAAAATTGTATTATCCAAAATTGTTCATCAAAAAATCATTTGTTTGTTTTTTGCAAAATACATTCATAATAAAGTTTATAACTATATATACAAAAAATGTGTAATAAATTACAAAAGGAAGAAAATAAGACAGTCGGATTTAACTTAATACATCCATAAATTTATGATAAAATTAGCTAACCTATTAGTGTTTGCTAGAAAAGGCATTCAAGTGATAGTCATCAACTGGAGAACAATTTGATTGCTTTTAAGTAATTTTTGCAATTTTCTAATAGTTTTTTGAATAATTCAACCACAACATTCGTATACCTCGTTTTTCAATCAACTATCACCAATTAGTTCGGTTATTCAAACGATTCTAGCAGATTCTAGATGCAACAATTTTTCAATTGTTGTTTTCACAATTATTAGGTCTATATCTTACGACTCATTGGAAATAAGAATCTAACCAATCAGAAGAAAACATGAGATTATCTGGTTGGTTAAATTCTAACATCCAATCTTGGACAATACGTGGTATGATACGGCCTTTAGGCTTGAAGGCGGGAAATGAGAAAAGGAAAAGCGCTTAACCTTAAATCTTTTTCTGCGACCGCGATAAACGCGTAATGGTGATTACGGTGATTAGAGATATAACATTAAATGATTTCTCTTTCGATAATTTATAGTATAGTAAAATTTTGTCTACTTAATGTATTTGTTTAATTTCTTAACACCGTGTATAATTGTTTACTTACAATTGTGGATTTGTAACGTGTGTTATATGTAACAATGGCTGACAGTAAATGTGTACAGATGATTCAAACAAATTTTTCATTATATGGCTTGGTATTGTCAAGGCAAGTATTCTGTTAAATTAAGGAACTTTACAAATAAAAATGATGTCTAAACAAATTAATAGTGAAAGATAAGTAGTACATTTTTTTATAGTTATCTTATTTCTTTATATTTTTATGTGTGTCTGGTCATATATTAATGTAATTATTTTGTTGATAAATTTTATTTTTTTATTTTTTCAATTTTTTTTTCTAGAGAGCTTAGAGTATCTCTTGCAAAGCAACTGTTAAAAATATCAGAAAACGAACGTGAATCTTGGCTCAGTCATATTATAGAATTGATCTTGGCTCAAAATTTGGGTGATCCGCATGTTAAAGCTGAACATATAAAAATTGCTATAGAAGAATGCTTGGAGCCAAATAAATTGAAAGACACGGAAACAGTGTTCAATGTTATCAATGGATATGATATACCAAAGATAAGGTATGACATTTCTAAAAAGAAATTTATTATTGACAATGAAAACTCGTGTTCTGAAGCACAATGTAAATCACTGGTTTTTAAACATCGTTTCGAACTGGCATGGTACAAAACCCTAAGGCATAAACAATTTATGTCTTCTAAATTTGAGAAACAGCAAACAAATGAGACCAATTTAATACCCATTGAATATTTATTAAGCGAGCTAAGAATAGGAAATGTATGCGTAATGGGTCTGATAACACAATTAATGGAAGATCAATATTATTTAGAGGATACAAGTGGAACTGTCAAGATTGATCTCAGCGATACAATATCCTTTCATAATTACTAGATTTTAAAATATTTGGTTTTATTTTAAAAATATATTTATTCCAAAATATATGGAAAGTTTCAATTTATTTTAAAATGCTGTCAAAACATTATGCAAGCATAGTAATATTTTTTCTCAAGAAATATTACTTTTGAATTAAAATATACTCTTAATATGGATCTTGAGCATAATGATAAAATTGAATTGATAAAATGTAATGTTTACTACATAATAAAAATTGTGTTTTATTGTAATTATATCTCAAAAATATTTTGAAAAAGTAGATCTACAGATCCATGTATTTATATGAAATGTTTTTATTCATTAATGTTGACATTAATTTGACTTTTTTAAATTATACTCTGTATAATATATAAATATATGTAGATACCAGTAAAGTATAAGATTTAAAATATAGCAGTAACAGCAATGGCTAATATACATAGGGAAAAAAACGTTATTTTCCTTATTTATATATAAGATTTCCAAAATACTTTTATCATGGAAGGCTGTATAGTAATAGCTAATGGTATTTACAAGGATGATGTATTACATGTAAAAAATATCAATCTTCCGCCAATAGAATCATCAGAAAGCTTGCGATCAGACTTTGGCGATACAAATACATTTGGTGGCCCACATAATATATCTTTAAAAATGTCAGAAAAGTTACGAGTCCATGAAGAGAATGACCAAGACGGAATGATAGTATTTATAGCAGAATTATGGTTGGATGTTCCACATATCTTACAAAAATTTAAGACAATACTGGAAGGTTACATGGATTATCCTCCCATTGCTTTTGTATTATGTGGCCATTTCTTAAGTTTCTCCACAAATACAACTAGTGTGCAAGCTTTACTAACAGGTTTTAAAAATTTGATTGACATAATAGCACAATATACAAATGTAATAGAATCTTCCAAGTTTGTTTTTGTACCTGGCCCACATGATTTAGGCTCTCCTAAAATTTTACCAAAACCTTCTTTGCCAAAATACATTATTGAAGAAGTCACAAAAGTAATACCAAATGCTATTTTTACCACAAATCCATGTAGAATACAGTATTGTACAAAAGAAATTGTAATATTAAGAGAAGATATGTTAACAAAGATGTGTAGGAACGCGCTTCGTTTTCCGAAAGAGGAACATTTTTTTAAATATGTAAGTACAGTTAAACATATTGAGTGCTATAAAAAATTCAATATGTCATAACAATATTTATCACAAATTTCAGTTTGCTAAAGCCATCATCAGCCAATCACATTTGACCCCTGTGCCTCTTCAAGTTGTTCCTGTAAATTGGAGATATGATCATGCTTTACAAATATTTCCGACGCCAGATCTTATTGTAATTGCTGATAATTTTGAAACATACACAACTAATTATTCTGACTGTTACGTGATAAATCCTGGAATGTTCTCAAAAAACAATTTTTCGTTTCAAGCTTATGTGCCTGCTATCAATCAGATTCAAGATTGTCAACTTCCAAATGACACCAATGTTGCTTAATAAAAATACAAAATTATGTGAAAAATCACAACAAATTTTTTGTATTTAGATAATGTATAGAGCTACACTGGGTATTAATATAAGTAATTTTTATAATTTTACATATTTATTTCGTTTTAATAACAAAATCTTGGTTATTTTTACAATATTTCGAAAACGCGCTGATAATAGATCATTTAAACTATAATTTTTGACACCATGTATAAACGCGAAACAAATTAAATTATAAAGCCAAGAGACAAAAATAATTTAATCACAAAGGACCTCTGAATAATTTCTTACAATTAATTCTCTGTGTCCATTAATACAATAGGAAATATTAAGAAATAACTTGGCGACAATTTCAATTTTTAAAATGGAACATTTGTAATGTTATAAACATAATACACACCTTTTTCTAATTATTTCTATTTTTCTTTTGTATTTCCCGCATTGAGATGACTAATAGAATTGTGTAACAGATTGTGAATACATAGATGGACACAGATGGTACGCGCATGCTTATTCTTTCTTATCAATTCATATAAATAGATACATAGAATATTAAACACAGTATTTCTACTATTTTGCAATATACATAACATTATACAGGTACAGACTGGGCCCCAATTTATCTCAATTTATTTCAATTTGTTGCACTGGAAGCATAAGTCAATTACTGGCCGTAATGAACCAAATATGATCTTTCTGTAAGCGTACAGAGTTGTTAATGTTCAATCATAACATTACAACATGATAATACTAACATCACACTTTGTGTGAGCAATATAAATTTATTTTTTAGCATCTACTTTCTTTGATATTGCTAAAAAAATGGCGCATACAGATATGGAAATAAATTTATATGAAATCAAGGTGTGTATAACGGCAATAATAAACTCCGGGAAGAAATTTTTTGTACATTATATTCTCTATGATTTCGTTTAAAATATTTCAAATGCAACATGCTCTAAATATTGTTAATACTTTACATAACGGAAGTTAATGATCGACACAAATATTTTCTTCAAAACATATAGGAAGCAAATTTGATATTTTAAATACTAGATTACGAAGTGCAAACACGTGACGTCGAATCTCAGAAATCGAAATAAAGAATTTCATATATATGTATACATATATTAGGGTTGGAACATTATAAAACCGTTACTTTTTAAAAGTGACTCATTACTAATACTCGTTATTGAAACCTTCTGTCCACGATGCTAAAAATCAATCCAAGATTTTGGACAGAGAGAGACTGAACAATCGCATTAGTCAGTTGGCTAAATCAAATGCGATTTGATTTAATTTTCTGTCTTCTTCGAGATCTCAAACTGATTTTTAGCATTGTGGAAACAAGATATTAGAATAATGCTAGTGGCATATAAAACAATGTAAGCAGTTAGTAAGCAAATTGGCTAATCATAATCGAAAATGTACTGAGTCGCCTGTCGCAATATTACGGTTTAGACTTTATATATGATCGATAAGTCGTTGCTATTCCATGTGACCGACAAGGAATCGGGCAATAGGTGTCGACAAGGAATCTAGCCGAAAATTGTAAATCAAAATTGTTAAGCAAAAAATTCATTTATATTAAATGTGATACCAAAAAATAAGTTACATGCAGATTTTTCTTGTAGAAATAAATACGTGCTTAAATTGTTTTTAATTTTGTTTGTGTAGTGAATTCGTTCAAAGTAATAATTAAGCGATAATACTATGTATTTTATTTATCACTTTTGTTATTTTTTTTTTGTTAACTTTTTTCCCTTTGAACATCGCTAACATCACTGTTGTTACTTGAACAGTTCAATATGAAATCTATAGTGGTTTTGATCAATCATAACATGATCCATAAGCTTATATCATACATTTATAAGGATAAAATTTGTTATTATGTAAAAATGTAACATTACTGTTACATTTAACACAAAAAAAAAAAACGGTAACGGCATTATAAGTAATGCATTACTTCTCAACCCTGACATATATGTATATATAAGCATAAATTGCAACAACTACACACATTAACTCATCACATATATTACAGTACCATCTGTAAAAAAAAGTACGTTTTTACGTCTATTGCACTTCCTTGCAAATACGCATTGTCTTCGGTAATTTTCTTCATACGTTATTCAATTCCTCCTGCAAAAATTATCATAATACATAATAATACATAATATTTTATGTACAAGTATAACTTCAGTCCAATCGGACGGCGTAGTGATTTCTCACGCTCTGTGTCTCACGAACTACTATTCTTCGTATGCAGTTCTCCTAAAAAAATTATAAGCTACGTTATATCGTATTTATAAATAGAGTTTATGAAATGCAAAAAATCATTGTCATCAATTATAATATTGTACCCTAATTACTTATTAAAATAAATGCATAATTTACAATAAAATAAAGAAAAAAAATTTTATTCAATTTTTATTTAACGTTTTAAAAATCTATCTTCATATTACAAATTAGCGTCATTATAATCATTACAGACCAAGAGGCCACTGTAATAAATTCGATACAATACACGGTATTCTTCTAGATCATCCAATCAGACCTTTAGATCTAGAAAAATACACTAATAACTAATAACAGCGAGCGCTCACTCAATTGTTGAGTCTGTTGAACGCATACAATGTAATGTTTTTAGGTGGCGAAATTAAAGAGATGGAAGATGTCAACGGCTTTTATGACGAGAATAATATATAATAGAAGAAAATTCTGAAGTTGATTGTTAAAAACATTTAGATTCCGATTCTAACCGAAAAATAAGTGATTATTATCATTAAATAATCAAACTAGTTTTCTTTTATATATAGACTTTCAAAAATATTGGCAACTATTTTTTTCGTCTGGAAAAGAGGTATTGTCTATCAATTATAACAACATTCAATCTTGACGCTTTCAGTAAACGTTAAAAATTTTTAACATTTTGAATAGCTCGCCCCCTCTTCCAATAACCGTGGGCTCCGTTTTTTTTCTTTTTTTTGTAAACATTGTTTCACATGAAATAAAAGGCTATCCACTTCCCATACTTACTGAATTTAATACAGTGATCTCTTGAAATATTTCAAGCAAAAATTATTAGCTGTATTAAAAAAAAAGTTAACAAAAAAATAGAAAAAAAATCCCAAATACGTGTCTCTAATCGTTACGCACTTTCTCTTTGATATCTTCGACAAGCTTGATTTCTTTCTTCGGCATCGAAGTACCAAAGCGTAATGGCATATCTCGTCTTGAATGCTGGTTGCACCTCGTGTGGATTTCTCCTATCTGACCAGAAAAATAATATCCTATCGAACAAAGGTTCTATATTTGCTACTTGATCGCGCCAACCTTCAGGAAATATCCTCAAAAGTCCGCCATTCTCCTGCGTGCATAGAAAAATTAATTTAAGAATTTTGTTATACAATTATATTTTAATCTTTTACTTAAAAAATGATATAAGATCTTATTAATATTCTTGATTTATCACAGCAAATGTTATGAATTATGATATCGAAAAGAAAATTATATTTTCATAACTAGAGCGATTAGAAATATAAATTGCTATATTTCAAATTCCTGCAAAGTCTTGATACAGCCAATTACTTGAAATGTTATGATATTTACAAGAAAAGCCACAAAAATAACTTATAATGATATGTAGACATATATCTTTTTTAGACACAATTGCACATGTCATGGATTTATCGTATTGTCATACATATAATTAAACATATGTATATTGATACGTAAAATTTAACAAAATTGAATAAAATTTTACCTTGACGTCCCAATCTCGATTAAGATAATATATGGCTGTGATGCAACGTCCGTCTCGGTTAGGATTATCCACATGTTTCACATAATGTGAACCGTGACCGGGATAACAAGCTACCATTGCCTAAAACATAGAAAAATACATTTTATTAAAAAAGATCACGCATATACAATATAATCGACAAATTATTATAAATTGTAATCTAGCTCTGTAAATTTTGAAAAAAAATTCGAAATTATTTGAATATTTCAATACCAATAAATAAATAATATAAGTAAATGTTATGTAGCATAAATGATGAAAACGATATTAATTTATTTCGAGAGGTGCGCAAAAAAATATTCAATTTTTTATTTCTGATCAGTCATAATTTAATATAGCTGTAGTGTAAGATTTATAGTGATAACTGCGTTAACTTTTTTTTTTTGAGGTATAAATATTTCTTCTATTACGTTTATACATCCTACTAATGGATATTTATAAGTTTAAATTTTAAAAATATGCACATTTAGAATACTAAATAATTTACAGTACAATTTGCGTATGAGTCATATAAAGTAAAATAGACAAGAATGTTTATTTAAGAAGAAAAAAGAATATATAGATAACGTCGAGCGATAATTGACGACTATCGTTTTGTCAAATTTAAATATAAGTTAATAACAACAAGATAAGCAGATATAATAATCATTTTATATTACAAAAAAAACTTTCTAAAGAAACTATTAGATCTTGATCATAAACTAAATAGAAACTACAAATATCACAATTTATACAAGCTAAAAATATAAGTAAAACATAATTATTTTTAGATAAAATGTACTGTAACAAAGTAGCCCAATACATATCTAATAGAAGAGAGAAAGAAAACCATATACACTTTTTAACACGTTTAGACGAGTATATCACGTACATTTATCATTTGTCGCATTACTTGAATTCACCAGGTATAATGCAATAATTATTAACAGACAAAATATTTCATATTTCTTTTTATCTTGCCAGATTATCAAATGATATACCACTATGCTGTACTTACGGCGCAATAATTGATTGACTCAATCCACATCGAAAGCGTACCGCCTTACGTGCGTATATCCACGTTTTCTGATAACAAAGTCTGCTTATTGTTAATGAGTCGATGATAACGTTGCAAAAATTCTTACATTAGCTCTTTCAGTATGGAGAAAAAATATAAGAATACTTACTACACTTATACTTTTCTAAGCACGCTTTCTATGTGGATTTTTTAATCAATTTTAAGTTTAAGATACCAAAGAAGACTACACTTGGGACAAAAGACACCCTAAAGGTGTCCCCTATTACAGTGCGCAATTATTTAATGATTTCGAAATATCAAATTATTGTCAATTAAACGACGAACCTTAACAGTCATAGCTAGATCTTAATGTTGATATATTATTTATTGTGTGATTATATATACCTTTTTAAATTTATGAAACTGCGCGCCGCGATAAGAATAACTTTTCAGTCTTAAACACAGTTCTAAATTGAACAAAAATAGTAATATCACGTTATTAAATTAAAAGTCAAACCAACTAATGTTAATAAGCATCTAAATGTGAGAACCTTTTCCTTCCTAAAAAAAAATAAAAAAACTAAAAAACTAAAAAATTTGTTGCGAAAAATAATACCTCAGCTAGGATTCGAACCTGGGACTTGCCGACTTTCCTGGATGGGTATTTTAGCCACTTCGGCCATTGAGGCTTTTCCACGTTAAATGTTTGTTAGCATCAGTTTAGTATTAAATTGATAATTATTTTAATATCGTGACATTACTATTTTTGTTAAACTTATAATTGTATTACAAGACCGACAATTTATTTGGCGCGCGTGAATTCGAAAATGTATATGAAATCACACCAGAAATATCAGCACCAAGATCTAGCTATGTATAATCGGTAAGGCTCGTCAATTAATTGTGTTTATCACATATCTGTCTTTGTACTTTTATTATTATGATAAAATATTGTATTCTGTTAAGATTAAATAGATGTTCGAATATCTTGACTTTTAAAAACATGACCACTGATTGGAATGTCCTTGAGATTTTTCGCAATACTATTATGTGAATAATGCGTAATATTAAACATATTGCCATACTTTTTTATGTGTATTTCGTAACAATAATTATCATCGTAAATTAATTACTATTTAGTACAAAGAATGAATCGAATGAACGAGTCAAATATCAGTCTCTTTTATTTGGATAAGGTCATTTCTGACCTAACCCGAAAATATGCGCATACGCGTCCACAGATGAATTAGCACATCTCGGATATATGTATCATTGTAAATATTAGCGTATAGCATACACGTAATTTTTACAGCTGTATAACACAGCTGTAAAAATGACAATGTATAAAATAAGATGTTTAGTAAATTAAACGAGTTAATATATGCGATACCGATGATATATATGTCCTTGTCTCATTATGAGCAATCGGATATCTAACTAAAAATAAACACTGATAAATCATATGAAAGGACAATGAGCAACTACGATTAAAATTATTATTAAACAAGTACTAGTTTAATAAGCTGTAATACAATCGCGAACAATACGAGAAATATCTTGAACCTGTTGACAAAATAAGAGAGATAATATTTATAGAATTCAATGGCAATTACATTGAACTATTACAGAAAGAACATATCATCATAGAAACATGAAAATTTCATAATGATATCTTGTATCCATCAAATGTGTTATAATTACATAATTAGTCAAAATGATTCTTTTGTATAGTTTTGAAAATTTTTCTTTTATTTTATTTTTGCTTTGTATTACGTCTGAAATTTCGCTAGCAAATTTCCTAATTTTTGTGTAAATATAGAGGAGAAGAGGGTAATATGACACTCATTTTCATTTTATTAAATAACTTTGTTAATAATTAATATTTTCTATTGAAATTTGAACGATTACATTCGTCAGAGTGTTGTTGGACAGATTCTAGACTCAATGTAATGAAATATTTATTATTTAGGACGTGATTATTTATAAAAATCTAATGCACTCTATAATCGGTGGAAGAAAAAAAGTGGTTGTAATATGGCTATCCATAAAAATAATTTTAAAAAATTGATTTTGTTTAAAATTTTCTGCCTTCAAAAGCTTTAAAAGTAGTACCATTAGAAATTTCATTAAAAATAACATTGTATCCCTGTTTAACATTAAACAACAAGCATAAAATGATGTCTCTAATGTTTGTAAACACCGCGCTCTTTAGAATAACAATCGATTTATCAAAGAAAAATTTCGCTTAAAAAACTATATTAACAAAATTCCATGTTACTGTTTTAACTTTGTATAACTCAAAATGTATACAGCCGAATAAAAAGTTAAATAACAAAAAAAAACACTCGAGTGTATGTACTTTCGTGTGATAATACACTCAAGTTTAAGAATAATGAGGAAGTGTATGTAATTAAAGATTAAAAGTGTACCTTGAAAAAGTTTACAAGTGCTCAAAAGTAAAAATGCCTTAGAACAATTGTCAGTCATTATGTATTGACATATTAGTATCACTGAACAACGGCGGGCTACTAACCGAATAACTCCGTAAGCAATTGTTAGAATACGTCACCTAATACCGGAAATAATAGAGATAGCCGTATTGTCGACAGTAACCATAATATCCTCTTCTCCTCTATATGACAAAAATGTACAACAATATTTTAATAAGAAATTTCCCTTTGTATTTTATTCTTGTGTGCGTATATCTTGAAATATAATTTTTTTTCATTCATCATTTAAAAATATCTATCATATTTATTCTATGAAACTTAAATGTTGAATTAAAAAAAAATATATATATATATATATATTGGAAAGAAAGTAGTAGACGTCAGCGCAATTGAACAGCTGGCTGGAGAGTTTAGGTCGTTTAGGTAGTGTAAAGCGAATTTGCTATATCGCGTCACGTCGCGGTATAAAGAGAGAGAGAGAGAGAGAGAGAGAGAGAGAGAGAAGAGAAAGAGAGGGTGGGAGTCTCGTGGCGGCGTACGTGACTGCCCGCACTTGGCGCGATCCCACTCTCCTCCTCCTCCTTTCGGCGTATAATACTCCCTTGCAAATCTCAACATTTTTGGAGGCCTGACCTTGTCTATCGCGTTCACCTCGGCGTGTCATTCGTACGACCGAAACTCCTCTATGTGCTTGGTACGTTTCGCATTAACATCTTTCGCGCCGAGTAAACGAACGAAACACGCAAATACAAAACAAATAAAAAGAAAGATACAATTTAGATAAACTCGTCGTCATGTGTCGACTAAATCGACTAAATACACAATTATCTTACGCCGCTGTTTACTTTTTATCTAATACAAATAAAAAAACACGCGAATGCAGCGCACTCGTATTATCAATTATAGCAAAACTCTGTTTATACGGAGGAGAGACATTCGTGCTCGGTTCAAATATACGAACTCGTATTCATGTAGACTATTCGGATAATAAGAATGCTCAACTTGAATTTTCTAAATATCAGCTCTTTTACTATTGTAGAAGAAACTAACGAGTACTGATAAAAGGGAGCGTTAGTAAACTTGTATTATCTGAAGCTCGATTACCAAAATGGTCGTCTCATCCCCTGATATATGTTTGGAAAACAGAATTCTCTTGCATGCAACAAAAAGTTGCGTTGTTGTTTTATTTAAATTAAACAATATTATATTATTTTGAAACTAAAAATAAATAATTAATCTTTCTTTAAAAAAGAGTCAGTGGATACTCACTTTCGTTCTACCGGTGATAGTATAGTTGCCCATCTTCCCATTATTGTGCAATTTATTCGCTCTCATGATGATTGCGTCGACATGTGAAATCAGTAAGCCAATATTTTCACAATGTTCTTCCTTCCCATCCAGCCATATTATTTGATCACCACGTATCGTCTTTAAGTCGTTGGCACTACCTTTATTAGAAACCAATTGTCCATCTTGAAATAATCCGGCACTATACATATTTAACACTTCAGTTAACACTTTAAGACCTCTCTCCTTGCCTAAAAACTTGTCTACCACGCACACGCCGTACTTGTCCATATCCCTTATCACATATTGACAAATTTTGTCTAGAAGTTCGTCGAGAGTACTTCTATTCCTATGTAGAAAAGGAGGCAAAAGTTCTTCTTCCTGATCCTGTATCTCCGACAAGTTCTTCATGCCGTTATGATGTTGAGCGGGCGAGCCAAGATCCGCGTTGCTAAAACTGTTAAAAATGCTGCAACTCTCTAAAATGGGATTCAAGCGTTCAGCTTGAGATTCGAGTATCGTGTCCTCTGAACTTCCCTCGTACGTTATAGGCAACGTCCAGCCATCGGCCTTGTTATTTTGCGCACTCCTTGTTTTTCCACTATTTGATTTCTTTTTAAGATTCTGATTCCCTTTCCGCTCCTGTTGTTGACTCGATCCGTTTTCTTCTTGCGCAATAGAATCTGCAATCAGATCGTCAAGTATAACCATGAAAAAGTATAAGTTTCATTAAGTTACGCTTATGCGTATTAAGATAATTAAACGATAAATTAGATAGGTCGAAGCGTATATATCGGTTACGATCCACGGATTCAACGCGAATGGATGGTGAAGCGAGCAAAATATCGCGTTCGCTATTTATATCGCTACTTTTTTTTTTTTTTATCAGCAACGAGATTCCCCATCATTACCGTGCAAAATCCGTGTCTGGAAACACGCGCGCATATATACCTGCTGGCAAATGCCTCGCGTTTTGACGCGGCTCCGACGAGGTGACGTTCGACGTTGTTGTCTTTAGGTTAGGAAGCAGCGCGCTCGAGGCTGTGTTATTGCCGATAGAGGGGAGACGTCGGCTTTCGTTTGCGTGAACAGCAACGGAGAACGGGAGCTCCGTCGTCGTCGTCGTCGTCGTCGTCGTCGTCGTCGTCGTCGTCGCAGGTGCAGCGGCCGCGGGATGAGTCGAGCAAAACGCCCGGTGGTGTTTCCAGTCGCGTCTCTGATGCTCCTTCGTGCAGTAGAAGACGACTTTGCAGCGCGAACACCTCGACAGATTGTCAGTCCTGTCGCAGACCGCGCAAATCACCTTCGCCCCTGTCTGTACGCCGTCACCGAGTATCTGCGCGCGACCGACTATCGGTCCGGACATGTTTCGACGTTTACTCCAACGTCGCCACGGCGACTGCAGACAATGCCGACGACATTTCTTCGAGACGAGAGATGGGTTAGCTGAAGAGAGAGAAGTAACTGCGTAAAGTCAGCCGCGCCGCGCGCGTTTAGCGTTCAGGGTCGCCTCTCAGATCTGCTCAGATCTGCTCAGATCGTCTGTTCTGCGTCCTGCTCGGCTGTGTACTCCACACGCCACTCTAAACTCTAACCGCTTCTCCCTTTGCTCCGACTCGCGTCCATGCCGCTGAGTCGCGCTGTCGCCTGTCGTCGGCAGTGTCGGTGTGTCGGCCTGCTGTCGCTAGTCGCTATCTGCGAGTTGCGACCCTGTCGTCCTGTCGGCCGCCCTGTCGCCTGCACAGTGCACATTCCCTGCCTCCCTCCGAACGTCCGAGACACCCGACCACCTGACCGGCGCCGCGACGCCGCGGCCGCGACCCGCGACTCCACAGTCCATCCTCAATGCCTAGTGACTTTAAGTCTGTTCTTTGTACCTTATCTAATCTACACTTGTTGTACTTGAAATGAAATGGATATGTATGTTTCAAGTTTAGCGAAAGCGAGATGAAAAGTTTTAGTGCAGTCGAGTGCTCCGACTTCCGACAGTTCCGACAAAGAATAGGCCTTTGATGCGCCGCAAAGGCATTAGTGAATTCTGCTGCGTCTACTACTTTGCTTGATGAAATATCTACTTTTTTTTCCGTTATCCGACTTTAAACTTGTCAGTTAAATTTTTAATGGAATTATAATAGTATCGAGTATCAAAGAAAGTCAATTCTATTAGCATAATTTACAACAATCGTGTTATGCGATTGCAACGATTGCAAGATGGTATGTTTTAACCTATTTAAAATCAAAAGAAAAGTTGACATACGAAATAGTTTTTATTTAGAAAATAGTATTTATTTCTTTTAATCAAGATCTTGTATTAATCAAATTAACGATAATGCGTCATCTTCTCAAGATTAGTGTCTATACTCTGTGATTATTTATGTGTGTAAAGGCAATACCAAGTATTAAAGTTGTATGCCAGATAAAATCAAGGGAAGAATAGAAATTCATGTTTTATGTTTTTCACATTTTTTTACAGACGACGTTGAGACACGACATTGAGTTACCGAATAATATTCCAAAGTTATTAATGGAAAAACATGCAAACTATCTCATTTCATATGGGGCCAACAAAGATGAATATGTAAGAATACTTTTTAATCTTTTTAGGATCTCAATTTTTTGAGATCCTAAGATCAATCAACAATATATTTTAATATGTATTTAATATATATTTTTAATATTTTAAATATTTTAATATTTTTAATATTCCACGATAAAAACACGTTTCTAACAAGTCAACATATTGATATTTTTTAGACCTACTCACAGACTGAGCATATGAGGATGTCTGGCATGTACTGGGGTCTTACCGCTCTCGATTTAATGGGAAAGCTAGAACAAACCAATAAGGACGAAGTGCTAGAATTTATTGGACAATGTCAAAGTGATAGCGGTGGCATTAGTGCTAGTATACAACACGATCCACATTTACTTTATACACTTAGTGCAGTTCAAATATTGTGTATGTATGATGCGTTGGATGTAATAAGCGTCGATAAAGTTGTGAATTATGTCAAAGAGAGACAACAAGCAGATGGAAGTTTTGTGGGTGACCAATGGGGCGAGGTGGATGTCAGATTTTCTTTCTGTGCCGTTGCTACTTTGTCATTATTGGTAAATATCATTGAGAATAAACATGTAATCTATTGGAGTAACAAATCAAAGTGTTTTAAAATAATAACGTTTAATTTTTTTTAATAAAAATTGATTGCTGCGATCAAATGGATATCTTGAAAACTTTTTACTCTTGTAAAAAGTCTTAGGATTTAACAATAATAATTGTAAAAACTATATAGTTATTTTAGAAATAGTAAAAATCTGAAAATTTTGTCAACAAATGAAAAGATATTTACGAAAAAAGTTTAAATAAATTCTCTTATCACATTAATATATTTCAGAACCGTTTAGACGCGATAGATGTTGAGAAAGCAGTACAATTTGTATTGAAATGTATGAATTTTGATGGAGGATTTGGCTCAAAGCCAGGATCTGAAAGTCACGCTGGTTTAATTTATTGTTGCGTTGGGTTGCTTTCGATCACAGGTATATAAGAGTATATAAAATATAACTATTACATAGAATATATATGGAATATATAAAACGTGTGCTACTACATATTACTTATCAAAGCACTTTTTCAGGGCATCTGCATCTGATAGATGCTGATCGTTTGGGTTGGTGGTTATGCGAGAGACAATTACCTTCTGGTGGTTTAAATGGCAGACCTGAAAAATTACCAGACGTATGCTATTCTTGGTGGGTGCTATCGGCGCTAACAATTTTAGGTCGTCTTCATTGGATAGATAAAAAAGGCTTGGTAATTATTCTTAAATAACATAGTACACTATTTATGGAATATCAAATTGGATTTGTTCATCATTTTGCTCTCTTATAATCTGTTCACTTTATTGCTTTATATTCTTAATTAACCAAACGAAACGATTATAAATATTACACTTGAGTTTTTTTTCCATTTTTTGTAACAGGTGGATTACATTTTAATTTGTCAAGATGTCGAAACTGGTGGTTTCAGTGATCGGCCCGGTGATATGGTTGACCCTTTTCATACTTTGTTTGGTCTTACCGCGTTGTCATTGTTAGATAAGAACTTTTCGTTAAAACCAATAAATCCTACTTATTGTATGCCAGAATATATAATCGATCGTTTAGGTCTCAAGCCATCGCGACTCGATGCATGATTATATATCTGATAGATACGCTTTATAATATATATTACTCTTTGTTGAATATATGATTATAGATTTTTTGTAATATATATCTTTAAATTTTTATTCGATAATCCCAAATATTGTAACTGTAGTGATGAAATTATCACTTTTATATGAAAGATACTTGTCTCTAATAAATCTCTCGTTAAAAGTATTCAATTAATTAAAGACAATCTTAATCGGTCATAGCTGGGTTTATTGATTTACACATTGATATTTCTTGCGTGATTTTGTATACCTTTCCAAGTTTATTGAAATAAATTTTTGATCTTGAAACAATTTTAAGTTGACCGAGAATAATAACATCGTAATATTTAAAGGTATATAATTGAAAAGATATATAAAATTACACAAGAGAGAGAAATATCGACACAAAAATTTTCATATAATTGAATAAGGTTCATCTTTAATTGGTTTACTTTTCATATATTGGTCTATATTTTCTTATTATTATTCATTACTCGCGTCTCAAATAGGAATACATGTAATTTGTTTAATATCATTTATATTCTGTGCGGTGCACGCGATAATTTCTACAATACAATTGTTTAACACAATATGTTAAAGCAGTCAAGCAGTGGCAATGAAAATTCAGCCAACTTCCGACAAATAACATCAACTTCGCTTACTGCAAATTTAAAAGATAACAAAATTTCAACTCTCACATGAATGTAAAATTTTGCATATTTGAACTGCACCAAATAAATTTTCTTTATTACGGAGAATAATCAATGTAGTAATTATAATATTAAAATTAAAATTTTTTTAGATGATTCTATGAATGAATGCAACATTTTGTGTCTATACAAGTTTATATATTAAAGTTCGAAAAAACTCAAATGTTTCAGTTACCGTATTACTCTTATTATTATTATTATTATTATTAATGAACTTGGTTAGGCGATGTGAGAGCGAGCGAATGTGTGTGGAGAAGACGGAACGAGATTGAGTGCGAGTTTTTCATATTAAGAAAAGTTAAGTAAGAAAGGAGACGTGATTTAGAGAAATAGGGGGATAAGAGGAAGACGAACAATTGGAGGTGGAGATAGGTGAAAAGGATTTACGAAGATGTAGGAAAAATCAGGAGAAAGGACTTAGTAGAGGTTATTTCGAACAAAGAGGCGGGAGAATCCGAAAAGGTCGATAAGGAAGGCAATTAAAATTAACTACGGATGATAAGGAAAGTGGGAAAGGTGACTTTTAGGATAAAAGACGGGAGGAAAAAAACGAAAGTAGATAGAAGAGGAGGCGAGGAGACAACATGATTTGTAAAAATATAAATGTAACATATAAAGAAAGTATGTAATAAATAGTAAGGTACATTGTGTAGGATAAGGTATTACGAAGCTAGTTAAGCTGTCGTAGTCACTAGTTGTGAGGTTAAGTTAGGATTAAGATAGTTTTTTAAGTAGGATTAAAGCCTATTCTACAATAAGTTGCGAACGCTCCGTTGCTAATTGCAAAGAATGGCAACTAGCGCTATTTCCGGAGACAACACACAGTCGCGGTTGCCAAACGAGAGTTGTCCAACTTTTAACTTCTTGGCGACGCGACAGCAACTGGCGATCGTACCATCTTAACCTATAAAGCACTTATTCCGACTATTTTCTCATTTCTGTAAACGCTTTAAATATTTCTTTCTATTCTGCAACATCTTGAACGTCTGGTGCTCATATAACTTGCCTAAACAAACTTTCAAATTGCACCTCTCGATAATTTCGACATTTAAATGTGGATTAGGCGTGGAAATAAATCATAACTTGCGACACAACTATAAGCCACTTCACGATTTGCAACTATGCGTTGCAACTCATTGTAGACAATGTAGACCAGCCTTAAATGCGTGGTGGAGGTGAAAAGTATGGATGGATAAATAGGTTAAGCCTTTTTGTTTGTAAACCAAGGGCTTGTCACTTGGCCATTGGCTTTGTAAGCTGAAACAAACAGATTCTATTTTATTATTATTATTAATTATTTGTAAATTTATAAATAAGAAGCATAAAAGAGAAAGTTAGTAAAATGAACAAAGCAGTTAGAACTTATATATATTATTTACAAAAATATCAAACCAAGTGAATTTGAACTTTTCGATAAACAACTCTGTGATTATTAAGTTGAGGTTGACATGTTCTTTATTGTGTTTAAATATTGCTTTAAAAAATCACTGATGTATTGAACATCGACAATTTAACGATATTTCAAACGATATTAATAATTATTTATTTACGTAAGAAAAGAAAAGACAAACTTTTAGATTTTATTTAAAAAATTAGATCAAATTTTTGTACATAATACAATATTTATAGACTTCAATTTCGTCTTATTAATGTTTTCTAAAATATATTAACTTGCATAAACATTGTTTATCGAAAAGTTTGTATGCTTTGCGTTAATTTGCATTAATTAAATAATTTAGTTATCTTCATTCCCATATTTATCTGGGGATCTGGTAATAAAAATAAAGTGAAAGTTATGTGGTGAAACGTTTAAAAATATAAACACAGAATAATAGTCAAGCATACATATATGTATACGATATTTGAAAAAACTTATGATCTTTATTATGTAGTATAATGACAAATTTGCTATGTCATTTATCTCAATCTTCCAATTTTTATACTACACATATCTTGGTAATTGTAACTTGTTCAAATAAATATTCTCTTCAAATATAACTTTTATTTTGCTGAAAGTTTTATTTTTTAATTAAGTTCATAAAAGAAAAATTGGAAACTTTTTTCATTTTTGATGTAAAATAACATATGTTTATGAGTTAAACATTCATTATTTATTTTGAAAAACAGACATGGTAAAATCGCACAGTCATCTCGATTAGAAGAATTAAAATATTTTTGCGCGGCATGATTTCTAAAGCATTTGTTGTGACACAGGTTATTATTTGGAATTGCTCATTTGTTTAATAAAAGTAATCAGGAACTATGGGTATGCAGAAGTGACGTGTCCCTTCCGAAGATATTTCTTGAAAACACGTCTAGTTGAAATATTAGTGTACATTACGCGCAAAGAGAATTGCCATTTTGTCGGCGAGGCACTAGGCGTAGCGACACGCCTCTTGCCTGCAAACTCTGAGCGAGGAAAGCGCTTCGATCCGATTGGTTTATCTTCTCCCACTCTTTCTCCTCCACCTGCAAGGTTGGCGCAGTCACCGATCGAGAGAGATTAGGTTAGATCTCCCTAACTAGGAGAAGATCGATCTTGAACTCTCTCGATGAACAGTACAATTTTGCTAATGGTACTCAGAAACGTGCGCAGGATTTACAGTCGCGCTCGTGTGTTCGTTGAACGAAATAAAGATAAAAGTAATCGATTTTATTAATTCAGATTTAAATATCGGGACATGATGATAGTTAATAATTACATTTATTCACGAGCAACAAAACTTGACAATCGAAGAAAAATGTTTCTTTACGTAGCTGTGGCTCAATAGAGGGTCGTGACAAGTCTAAATAAATCTCCAACAATTCATTTTTATTTCGAATTTCTTTAACTGGTATTTATAGTCGATAGTTATCATAATTATTTCAAGACCGTCTTAAGTAATGTCTTAAGATGCAAATATGACTCTCTGGGATGGGTTCGAAAATTTTACTTATCGAGTAGATCTTGAGATTTCTTCACCATGGTTACTCTTCAAAATTACTCTGCCCGACGAGTAGAATTTTTAAACCTATTCCTCGTTGGCTGATGATATATATCTTAAGACGGTACTTAAGACGATCTTAAATATAAAAACGGCCTAAGAATTCCGGCTTTTGATATCTATGTAGGAAGTTCACTTTGTAGTTTTCAACGATAACGTAACATCGTATTCTATTTTAAATGTAATATGTATTATGCACAATATGTAAAAAATTAATAAACACGAATATTTTTACGAAAGTCTGACATTTCTTATTAGATTGAGAAATAAAGTTGTTTTACTTTGCATACAAAAATGAAATGTGATTTATTTGTACCTACCCACACAGCAGACTTTATCAAAAAACGTCTCAAGGACGTCTTTCAAACGTCCCATGGACGTTTCTACGACATCTATGCCGTGTAAGTAGAGAATATATTTTTTCTTTGTATTATTTCGCATTCCTTTTCTTTTACATCTAGCAATTTCATTCTATTTGCCCAAAAATACGACATAAAAAAAAGAAAAAAAAAAGAAATGTTTTGGAAAATCCTCAGAGAGAAAATCCCAGACTCCAATTGGCCGGGTGGGATTATCAAACACTTAGTCGTTGGAGGATTTAGACTCGCGAGGAAATTACACTGGTTTCAATCGCGTTGGAACGAAAGCACGCCGCGCGAAAATCGATCTGTCGGAAGACAGGAGTTCTCGTTGCGCTGCACTGATGAACGTAGGCTGGCCTGGTAGGTGGTGCAGTGCTCGTGGATGGTACTCGATCGGATTGGCCTCGACTCGCTCGTTCGAGGGAGGTGGCTCTTCGGCGACATTCGCGAAAGAGGCCCGCCTTTCGGAAGTCACTCCGACAAATGGCAAAGACACGCCCTTTTCGCGTGGTCGGGTGGGGACAGAGAGAGAGGGAGAGGGAGAGAAAGAGAGGAGAGGAGAGGAGAGCTTCCGCGCCATTGGACGAAGGTGGTTGCCGGTAGCGCGAGCGAGACCGGCCGAAAAGGCGAGACACGACAGGCTCCAATCCGGGACACGGTGGAGCCTCGGACTCACGAGTAGGGGAAACCCGTGTGCGGGGGTGTGGGTATGGATCGGCCGCAGTATCCGCGGAGACGCGATCGCGGGTACTCGGTGTGTTTGGGCGTGCTCGGGGGGGCTTTAGGTGAATACCGAGTACAAACGCGAGGAGTGTTGAAAATCAATCGGATTGTGATACCGTGATACACACAGCGTGGGTCAGACACAGGGAGCGAACCTCGCTCGGCCTCGGCCGGCCGCGGGTCCCCGTGGTTGGGTCCGATGGAAATTTCCGTCTCCGCTCGCAGCCGAGAGCAGCCTATTACTATCACCTCCTCGTGTTCCTATCGAGTCGCGGCGCGAAGATACGGAGAATGCTGGCGCGCGAGTATTGGAGGAAGAATTGCACGTTGCGTGCAAAGTGTCGACCGAGTTAGGAACACGTAGGGAGGAGTGAGACAGACAGAGAGAGAGAGAGAGAGAGAGAGAGAGAGAGAGAGAGAGAGACTGCTCTTCGGTATCGTTTTGATCTCGCCGCTCATCGTCGATGATGCCGCGGCCCTCGCGCGATACCTATGGTGATCAGAAACCGCCCTACTCCTACATATCGCTGACGGCGATGGCGATATGGTCGTCGAGGGACAAGATGCTACCGCTCGCCGAGATTTACAAATTCATCGCCGACCGTTTCCCGTACTATAGGAAGGACACGCGACGATGGCAAAACTCCTTGAGGCACAACTTGTCCTTCAACGATTGCTTCATTAAGGTTAGTCCAGCCGTGTCCATCCCGTTGTCTATCCCATCCGACGGCTGAATAATATCAAGTTGCGTTCGTCTTATATTAGTCACTAATTTCTGCAAGAGATTACTTGTCTTTAGATAGAGAAGAACAGGTTCAATGTAGATCAGAGAATATTACACTTGGATCACTTGGATCACTTTCGTCACCAATCACATCGTTAGTTGAAACGTATTGAAGCGTGTTGGAGTGAGTAGAAATATTGGAGCATGCGACGCGAACAAACTTAATATATCACAAAGACAAAAGATTGCCACCTCGATTAACGAGAGATGAATGATTGCGTTTGGAGGGTGCGCTATCAGTGCTGTTCTGCCATTCTATCTTTATTGGTTATTAGACGTAAAATAAGGATGAAATGATGTAATAGCGCGTTGGTAGCACGCTCCAATATTGTCCCACATTTAACTTTAACGAGCACAACGACGAATCACTTGCAAAAAGTAATACAACTCTCGAATCACGTTCGTTGAACGAAAAGCATGATGGAACGGATCTTTGATTGACGCGATGTGCCTTTTCAACGTGAACGTCCGGACTCGCGAAGCGACGACGCAAGGTGCTTGGTTGTTGTATTATCGAGCCATCTGTTTCGCACCTGCCAACGTGTGCGACCGCGCGATCATCGTCGTCATGGCGCGTACCGTTCATTCGCGGTTCCTCAAAATTACGAAAGAACGTCGGATACCTTTCGTCGCTCCTCGCTCCTCGAGCTGTCACGATAAAATCATTTTCAACCTTCCACACCCCACGTGTGTCACATGGTGGAGACAAACTTGACCACTGGAGGAACCATTGGAGATATCCACATATTTCAAAATGAAAAAAAGCAATATTGGACAAATGAGAGCCAGGCGCAGTTTACGAATCGCAAATTTTATTTTTTCTTATGTTTATTTTTATTAATATAGATTAACTTTCATCTTGATTTTACTTAACTCATTATCTTTTTCTACGTAGTTGAAAATTTGTGTTAACATATGCATCGCATGTTCCAAACAGTTCACTCAAATTTTTGTGTTAATTTAACCTAAGATGAATATGTTAGAAAGTAACATAAATATTATGTAAAAAATTGATATAAAAAGTGTTACATTTTGACACAGTTTAGAAACAGAGTGTGGAAAACGTATTTCTTCAGCAAAATTATTATTTGTCATATGTTGACACATACAATTTATTTATTTAGCTTAGACTTTATGTTATAAAATTACATTATTTTTATGTTATTTGTTTATTCGTTCACAAATCGTGTTATTTTGAAAAGATGCTAGAAAAAGATAACGAGTAAATTAAACACAAAGTCCACATTGGTAGAAACAGATGTTAATGTTAATAATACATAGTGGAGACCGGGCAATTCGGAAGACTTTTTTTTCTTTTGCGTCTCCTGAGTCCTATATTCATTAAAAAAGAAAGTTGGACGGTTGAACCTTCTCCTTCACAATGCCATTATAGATAGAACACGGAAATGTACTTGCTTTGAAGTACATATAAAAATGTTGACCAATGCCAAATATTTCGAATAGCCCCGAGCCCGGGGTAATTTGAAGCTAATCTGAAAATATTTTGAAATTTATAGTTTAAGATGAAAACAAGATAAAAAACTTATTGTTAAGACTTTGTTTTATTCAGAAAAGGATACATAGTATTATGAAGAAATGTTATGTAAAATACAATAAAAGAAAACAAACGCACAATAAAACATTTTATTGCTTTAGCGTTTTCGGAACAAGTCAGGGACTATTCGTATTTCGTGTAATTACATCTGTTGAGTATTAAATTGTGTATTTGATACGTAGAACGCAAATATGAAAGAAAAAAATTGTCCGAACGACTAGAGCTCTATACTATAAGAGTAATGCAAACACCGCCCTGTTGGACCTAATGCTGATTGGCTGAAAAGTGTGGAAACTAAAATCACTGAATGTGAGCTTATTGGATGAGAGATCATTAGGTCCATCAGTCGGCATCGCTAAAAGATAAAAGGATTGCGCTACTCTTATAATATAGAGCTCTACGAACGACGATTCGAAATTTGGTGTTTCGAATAGCGAATAGCCCAGACATCAACTGTGCGCATTATTGCGTGATCGACAAAAAATAGACGTCACACAGCAAAAAGTAAACACGAAATGTTTTAAATACATACAACTGGACACGATACATTCAAAGTTTTCAAAAAGAATCTTATTTATCTTACTTAAATTTCGAAGAAATGCAGACTATCAGAAATTACTTCGACTGTCACAAAACAGTTTTCACTACTACGACTTCAATATGACGCCGTTGCCAACAAAACTTTGTTAGCAGCACCGTTACATTAGGACGCGTTTACAGTAAATTTAAAGTAAATTTTTAATATGTACCTATAAAAAGATATTTCCATTTTTCGAATTGCCCCGTCTTCCGAATTGTCCTGGTCTCCCCTGTAGAGGACGTTTCGATTCTTCTTCCAGTCATACAATCATCCGGATTCCGATGATAAATATTCATTAACGTCGTGAATTTTTACGGGTTCCCATTGTAAATCAAAAACGTCTTTAAGAGACTAATCCAAATATTTTATATAGTTGTATCAGAAAACATTTTCATGCAAAAAAGTTGTCGTACTATTTTACATAAAATGTGCAGCCCAAAATCTTTCAAAGTATTAAATTTAAAGTTTATATTATTTTTTTATCGAAATTTCTGTTACGCTTGCTTACAATTTTATAGTAATTACGAAGAAAAATATTTAAGTATTAAGAGCGATAACAAATCACACGATGACGATGATAATACATGTTTCTTCAAACGTTTTACGCATTTACTTTCTGTTGTTCTTGTTAACACATTAAATACATTTAATTTTGTGATACATGAATGTATTTGCTGCCTATAAGTCTATATTATTAATTCAACAATATTTTAACTGAAATATTAGTGAGAAATCAACAATGAATGATGCAATTGGTGTAGCTTCAAAGCGCTAAACGATTCACAAGATTCTTAAGATTTATTTGCATTCAATTGTAGGCATAATTTGAACTTTGTATTATTAATTATATTATACAGTTATATTATTCATAGTAAAGCTAAATTTATTAAAAATGTATTATTTGAAAACATATGAGAAAAATATATAATTAATTGTTATATTATGTATTTCACAAGATTCAAATACAATTGTAATTCCGAAATTTATTTATTTATCACTGTATTTTGTTCAGTGCGTTTAAAAGTTAGGAATGTAAAAATGATCGAAACTTAATCTTTTTCGGATACATAAAAAGTACAAGTGTCAGTTTTAAGATAAATTTCTAACTTGAGGCCACGTTTCCACTCTACTAAAAACTTAAAAGTTCTGTATTCTATTTTATGTATTCTATTATCATATGTAGAACGGCAAAACTGTACAAAAGAACTTTTATCTTGTATTTTGCTAAAATATTCTACATAAATAGGTATATTGTCAGAAAATTAAAATTTCAATTTTAGATCAATCAATTCAAATGAAGAACAATTTTAAAATCAAAAAAAGAAATGCAGGATATTTTTATCAAATTTAATAAAATATTTGTATTCTTTTAAATTGGGCAAATTTTACCCTGTATGGGCCTCTATTTACAACGAATAATAATTACCGTCGCTAGAAAGCGTAAAACTATAAGCGGAAACGATGGAAAGTAATAATGTCTCTGCGAGAAATTTTCATAAAGTTTTATGCCGGAAGAAGCAAACGTTGATTGTGGATTAATTGAAATCGATATTAGTTTTATATAAATATATTATAACAGTTGATGGAGAAACCTGTTTTTTTTTTTTTATAGATTTTTTTGTCAATTTCTACAAAGTTTACAAAAGTAATCGTTATCAGATTTATACAAACATCTTTTTGTCCTAAAGTAACAAGTAAATTTTTTGCTTAATGTTAAACTGACTTTAGGATTGGAATAGAAATAGATACAGTATAGACAAAATTAAAAGTTTTAAAAAGATGTCGAATTAAATTTTTGAAATAAAAAAGCATTATCTTAATAATTATTAAGTCAAATAATTCATAATCGAAAAAAATGGATTTTCTTTTAACAGTGAATAAAATCTAATTGTAAGTCTGATTAATATGATAAAATTGTATAAATTTTGAATCTGATTTTACGTTCCTTACTAATTTTTTTAGGCAGTGTAACTTATTGTTAATATTGTTTTCTAGACCAATTCGATAAAGATGTATTAGTGTTGTATTTTTTGAATTGATCAAAATCACGATGATATTTGTACCGATAGAATTAGTAGGTAAAAAATATTCTACCTATTATCTTTCTTTCTGTAATATAAATATAAAAATCATATATTACATTAGGTAAAATTAAAAAAATTAAAATGAGTTAAAATGTCTTTTCTCTCAAGAGCGCAAAAATGTCATTTTTAATAAATGCAAGAGACCCTTGGTTGTGCAATGGTGCACGGTATTTGAAATTCGAATTTGTTGGAGCAGTCGAACATAATCTCTCTCCTTCCTCCCCCTCTCCTCCGCGACTTGAAATTCCAGATTGCCGGCATAACGCGATGGAAAGAAATGACGCAAAAGACGCGAACGCAGCTTAAGCGATCTCGTCTATCTCTCGTCGAGGCGTGGTACTAATAATAGCGACGGTAATATATTTCCCTCCGCGAGATCTGTCCGGCAGCAGGTTATGCCTTTCCGATCGAATTAACTCAACCGATCGGCAGATAATCGTTTCGCGTTATTAAATGTAAAACCTGTTCGTTCCTGGCAAGTAATGGCTCTCCTGGCTCTCTACAGCTCATCAATCGCCACTAAGACTGCGCCTTATATCGGCCATCGCGTCGAGGACCGAGTGTGTGTTAGAGGCGCCTTTCCACGCGATACCAAGAGGGGAAAAACAGGGGCTACTCACCTGAGTGTGCAATACGAGCGACCGTGCTTTACGAGAATCGCATAATTGCCTCGAACATCGTTGCCAGCGTTTTACGCGACGGCGACGGCAACGGCGACGGCGACCGGCATCTTCCGTCTCGATCGTTCATCGAGATATCAATTAAGGCGCGACTTCACAACGCGCGTATTCATCAAAGCGTGGATTCCAAAGTAGCGCAGACCTAGTTTCAGACCGATTCTGAGTTTTCCAATCGACGCGACTGAACTTTCCGTTCCTAAGACTCTCTCGCCACTTCTGTATATGCTTAAGCAAATACTCAACGACCTTCCGTATATTCGATACGCACGACGATCCGTCACCATCGTTCGTTAAGAACAAATTTATTATTATTTTAGTTAGACTCCAAAACACATAGATTCAAGAATTGTTGAAACTTTCGTCTCAAGTAATTTCGATATTATTACATGTGCTTGGAAAATATGAGATCGATTTACCATCCTGTCAAACATCGCAGATTTTTCCGTATTTACTTTCATTGCAGTGTAGCTGCTTCTTTTCTACCGTGATGCGACACGAATTTTCATATACATAATCGAAAGATTCGAAAGCATACATTAAACAAGCTAATAAGAAACGAGTTTCAAGTAATTGAATTTGTGAAGAAGCATGTGTAACAAGATCGCAAATATTTACCGTATGATATTAAAGTTTGAGTCAATAAAATATCTTGATTTTATAAATTTTCTCGAAAATTGAGAAACTCTATAGGTATGACACCGTCGCACTGTCAAGGAGCGACAAGGAGATTACATGATACATAGTTTTTCTTTTCTCTTCTTAAATTAATTTATTTTTATTATGATGGTGATTTGGGGTGAAATTTAGGATTCTGAGAGCGCGCTATTGGCGTTATTTCATTATTTTATTAAGTTTGTTCGCGTCTTATGTTCCAATATAATCATACTCACCTGCAACATATTGGAGCATGTTGGAGTGAGTAGGGAGTAGGAGTATGTTGGAGCATGCAACGCGAATAAATCTTCTATCTTTATCGATCATTAGACGTAAAGTAAGGATAAAATGATGCAATAGCGGTGATAGCGTGCTCTCCGAACTCAGCCGTAATATCGTAAGTGTATAAAATGTTTTGTTTTTTATTTTTACATTTTAAATAACGATATATTTTGTTTAAAAATTTTAATTTAGGAATATGTTTAAGTCTGTCGTTGACTCATATAGTTGGGGTTTAGCTACCTTAATATCATATAATTTACGTTTATCCTCCATTTATATTAGTTTTATATTTCATTTTTCATATTAACTGCTGTAGCTGTCAACTAAAGCTGTCACACACAGTTTTAAGTTACGATGCGCGAGAATATCTAAATATGGATTCTTTATTTAAAATCTTTATTTATGGAAAAAGATAATTTATGACGCTTCGAAGAGCAAAGTACGGATTTGATGCAGCGTCAATTTCATTTATTTTTCGTTGGAAACAAAAAATGAAAAATTTGCCAAAAATATATGTTTAAATTCAAGATTGACATCGAATCGATACGATATTCATGCGATTTTATTATCTGTCATCTTACATATTATCTATCGTAGTCCAATATAGATTGAGCTGTTATTCGATTGTTTGTGTATTAGCAAATTTTTTAAATATAAATTTTTTGAGGAATTAGTGATAAATTAATTTAATGAAATTGATCTTCTCTCTCTCTCTCTCTCTCTCGTAAAGTATTTTTGACATGATTAAAAGTACAGTTTTAATAAATACCGAGGGGAAATTCACAATCCCAAATTTTGTACACCAATGCCGATTTTTGGCATTGCTGTAAAACACTGCCGACATTTTCGTACACTGCCGACAGTGCTTACAATTAGTCAATGCCTACAATGCCATCAATCCTATATTAAAATTAAGGCAATGCCATGCAATTATGAACACTACCGCGTACTGCCCATTATCATACGCCAATGCCTGCACAAGAATTCTAAAGCTTTCCCGAAGTATTCTACACAATTATACAAAAAACTTCCAAAAATTTTATTTACGAACTGTATCTATACATTTTAATGTAATTGCATATTATTATGTGATATCTTATGCATATAACTTCAAACAATGGAACACTAAAAATAATCAAAATAATCAAAATAATGACCTTGATATTGTATTTGTTTGTAATCAAAATAAATTTTAAACATTCTTCTTTAAAAATTCTATACATTTTACTGTAATTGCACATTATTATGTGATGTCTTATGCATAGGTATACCTAACTTTAAACAATAGAATACTAAAAATAATGTCTGTTAAGTTAGCACCCCCACCACAAAAAATCGAAACGCCACTTATGCCAAAATTAAATGCTTTTTATGTGCTAATTATGTACCCTATTTGAAATTTTTGTGTTCGAGCGGTTTAGCAGGAAAATGAGATTGAAGGTGGGAGTGCCAGTTTAACGTTAAGCCAGCTCCAACTCATATAAATAATTAATAAAATAAAAAAATAAATACACTAGAATTAAGTGCTTTTTATGTGCTTTCCAACGATATATAAATAAATGTTTGTACTCAATCTCTTCGACCAGAAAATCGTCCCGAAAGTACGAATACACATTAACGGTACAAGCGTAAAGTACCAGAAAGAAAGCAATTCTGAAACTGAATATAGGCTTAAAATATTCTCCTATTTATGTGCTTTCGAAATATGCAAGACCAGATTTTTGTGCTCAACCCCTTGATCGAAAAACCGTCCCTGAAGTGAGCACCCCACCGTTCAGGTACAAGAGTAAACTACCAGAAAGAAAGCAATTATGAAATTGATTATAGGCTTAAAATATTCTCTTATTTATGTGTTTTCGGAATATGCAAGAAAAAATTTTTGTGCTCAACCCCATGATCGAAAAACCGACTCTGAAGTGAGCTCACCACTCCCCAACCACTGATGACAATGCCGTCAATATTATAGGTCACTGCTTACTTTTTTCAGTCCACTGCCGAAATTTTGTACACCAATGCCGGCTGTGAATTTCCCCTCGATAAATACACATATCAATGTTTGTTTTAAGCAATATTTTATCGCACAAAAATTTTAGGATTATTTATGTACGCACGATAGTAAACTAGAAAAAGAAAAAGAATTGTCCACGAATCTAGGACCCTAACAGTTTACGATATCGAACGAATATTGTAATATTTTAGAAATAAACGCACGCTATCACGATATTATACGAATGTTCGTACGATATCTTATGCCGTTAGGGGATTATATTGAAATTAGTCACATATAGGTATAAGTCTCGACATTTCGATATGTGCGAGTCAATCGGTTTGGATAAAAGTACACTCTATCGCGAAAGACTAATTTTGATTGTCCTAGATGAAACGTATGCATTTGACACGACGACGATCGAATTTCAGGTACCGCGCGGTCCGCATCGTCCGGGAAAGGGAGCCTACTGGGCCTTGCATCCCGCCGCACTGTCCATGTTCGAGAACGGTTCGCTCCTTCGCCGACGGAAGCGCTTCAAACTGCACAAACCGGACAAGGAGCTGCTCAAGTCGGAGCTGCAGGCGCTCGCTTCGGCGATGCCGCCGCCGTTGCCACCGCCGCCGCCTCCGCCACCGCCACCGCCGCCGCCGCCGCCGCCACCGCCACGAGCCGCAGCCGCAACCGCATCCAGAACAGGTCGCGTCGACCGGCGGCGGAATCATCGACGCGAGCGGGACGTGTCCCGGTAACGGTCTCAGCCTGGCGAATCTTCATCGTTTGCGGGACGACCTGCTGCGATGGGAGATACAGGAGAGGCGAATGATGGTCGCTACCGCCTCGAATCACGGTGATTTCACCGGCGCGGCTAGTTTCGGCCGATTCGACGGTGCCGTCGTCGCCGCCGCTGCCGCCGCCGCCGCCGCCGCCGCCTGCCAGCAGGACCGACCGCGCCTGAAGCTGTCACCGCCGGCTACTACCTACTGTCACCCGAAGTGAGACAGAGACTCGCGGGCGGTGCCGCCGACGGCGGTAACGACATTCTGAGAACGTACGAAGCCGCCGCCTTGCTGCATTCCGCCGCTTCCTGGAACTTTCCTGCTTTTCCGGCGGTTTCGCCCTCGTACGCGGTATCGCAAATGCCGTACATTCAACAGACCACCGCCACCGGCAGACAGGTAATGCAGCATTCGACGCGGGACATGCGGGATGAGCGCCGTCTGTCGGGGGGCGAGCGTGCTCTGGAGAACGGACCGCCGCCGCCGCCGCCGCCGCCGCCGCCGCCGCCGGCGCCGGTATCGCCGCTACCACCGGCAGAGAAAACGAGACGGTCTTCACGGGTGAGAATAATTACGAGATTACGGCTTACAACCGTGATAAACTCACCGAGGAGGAACCGCTCTCGTCCTCCTCGTCCTCGTCCTCGTCATCCAGAATGAATCTCTATCGAAGCACCGCCCTGACCACCGTCACCGTCGCCACCTCGTCGCCGCCAACGTCGCCCACCATCGCCTCGCCGAATTCGCTCGCCTCCTGCAAATCGTCCTATCGCCACCTCTCGCCGATCTCGAGTTTGGCGGTGGAGGTCGAGCGAACTCAGTTGCCCTCGAATCGCGAGGATCATGTCGTTCTTACCGCAACGAATTCGGAAAAAAGGTTTAAGAAACCGTTCACTATCGAGAATATCATTGCGCCCGACGACAACAACGAGGGTAGCGGCGGCGATGGCGGTGGCGGTGGTAGGATTGGTACTGGTACCGCGGCCGATGAGGAAACCTCGTCGAGATTGACGGACGAGCCGATCGCGAAAAAGTCTTCGCTCCTCGTGCCGAGACCACTCTACGCCGGGTATTCGATGTCGATCGCAACTACGGGTGTTCAGAGGCCGTCCTATGGCACCGCCACTTGAACTTTCTTCGTTGTCTCGTCGTCGAAAGGCTTAGTTGAATGACGCGTGAGTTCGTAACGCGTCTCGAAGACGTTTAAAGAAGTTTGTTTTCTCAAAGATTCCGAGCGTGCTTTCAACAGCTCTACCGCGTCCCCCGAATGTGTTTGTGCCGTTTGCGTGTACATTCCACCTTCATTTATCCGATATCTTTTGCGCGAAGAGATGAGAGAGAATATGGTTCGCGCCACGCGCTGTTACAGCTATGCCTAAATCGGACCATGGCAGTCGTATACCCGTACCAAATTCTATTTAGAAACGTATGAAGAATTTTCGTCAGATTTTCTTAGGTAAGCGAAGGTGCGAAATGTATTTAAAGGAAATCCGCAGAATTTCTATTTACTATTGACGTCTCGCGCGAAATCGACACTGTCTTATTCCATGGCAACGAGATGATCGCGATGCAATCGATTGGACGTGCAAAATGCTGCCATCTTTTTTGTCCAATTTACTATGAGTCGACGCGAATCGACGCGAATCGACGCGATGCAGATATAGGGAGACATCGTAGACAAAATGTTAGTTCCTCGTTTCGTAAAGGCCATCCTTTTATCGGGAGGTCTTTGCTCGCTGATATGGGTTTTTGTTTCGCGCCTCGCGAGAATCGCTTGGTCACAATCTCTCTCTCTCTCTCTCTAAACTTACAAACTGTCCGCTGAGCAGTTAGCTAGAGTTATTCATAATTTACGGCTATCGCATGAGCGCAAAAAATTGATTGTTATCAACCGTAATACCCCGAATCGACGGCAGCGCGCGACGTTGTGCACAAAAATAATAATTATCGCTCGAACAAAGTTTCGCCTACATAATTAACTAATTAGACGATCTCTAAACGATTAGGCGCAGGCGCGGACACGGGCGCGGGCGCGGGCGCGAGCACAGCTATACCGATGTTAGGTTTGGCGCAAAAATATAAGTAACAATATGAAGCTGACTTTGAGATTCATATGTCAATATGTATTTCAAAGAGTGTGTTTCTTTTGTGCTGTGTAACTATTAATTGGGATATTTTGTATAAAAGAAACAAAAAGTGCCGGTTTTAATTATCATCGATTGAAAAAGTCTTCTTTTCGACGCACGCGCTTTGCGGGAATAATTGTATAGAAAAAACACCACGTGCTATTTATTTTTTATGATGCAAACCATGAAGCAAACAGCAAACATATACCTTGCTCACGTATTTATTCTGTCCTTTTTGTAAAAATGTAAATATATTTATAGGTTAATATAACTAACTTATTAATAATTGAATTTTAGGCAAACCAATCACACTGGTTTGAAAAGTAGATTAAGATTTACATCGTAAATTATTTTTATAACGTGAAACTCTTTAAAGAAAATTCTTAAAACAGCCATACGTTTTACTGTCAAAAAATAGATACAAAGGTACTTGATATTTTTTTTATAAAAATATGTCCAATTAATAGTCTCGGTATTAAATCTGTAAAATTTAAAACTGCATCGTTATGATATCGTCAGATTTTCGTGGAATACCAAGTGCGTTTTCTTGCGTAATGTGCCGTTGATTAAATTATAAGCCTTGCATTTCTTAAAACAAGAGGCTGCTCGTTACATTTGTGCATTGTCGCATCCATCTATATTCTGTACTCGTACTCGCTCGAGCAAAAACGATTTGTAAATGTAGAAACGATTCGTAGCGAAATAAATTATTGTATATACGTAGAATAACGATATTCACATGAGTATTTTTTATTCTTACCCTCTATGTTCTACCCTCTACCTACCTTGTTATTTACCAAGAATTACCAATTTGAATCTTTCATATGATTGGAGTAATTTATGAATTTTAATTTCTTCAGTGAATTTCACAGGTCAATTCTCCCAAGTTATTCTGTATATGCATTTATAATATTCCTTTCTTACATGTATATATTTTACATAGGAATCGTTAAGCTGGAATTGATTTTAAGAAACTTATATTGTGAGAAAAATTCAAGCGCTTAATTTCAATCTCTCTCTGGAAATATCAGAATTTTAGTAAATTTGCGAATTTTTTTAAGAGCCTTTAATTCCAGAATTTCTTGTAGCACGACATATTTCAAGGCAACTAAAACTAAGAGAATAGTGAAATATACTACCTACTATAAAATCCGTCCTTTCGGCTTGAAAGGTGGCTGAGAGGGTGGGGGGAGAGGGGGCTCAGTTGAAGTAACATTATTATGTTACTCGTTATACTTGAAATATGTTACTGATACAAGTCATGTTTGGTGGGCGCTCGCCGGGAACACATGGACGGAGAGGCGTGTGTTTGTCAATTAAGTGGAAAAACGTGTTGATTTCACGCATGGCTCGGGATTACGGGTACAATGGAGATTGTTTAAAAGCGCTTTGTTGTCGGGAATGGGAAGCGCGGACCACCATGCCGCGTCGAACCGTGGCCGCGACCCATCCCGACTTTTTTTTTTTCTTTAACGTACCGGTTGCCTCTTTCTGCGCTCTCTTTCCATGGGAGTCCGTGTAGCGTGCGTAATAAAAAGGATTATCCGTAATTTCTGCCTCTAATGGAGACGGGGAAGATTTAATAAGGACTACCTCAGCGAGTCACGCTCGTTGGTGGGTCTCGTTGCGTCCGGGCGTCCTACGATATATTTAAGAAGAATAGGACAGAAAATGCCGAGACTCCTTGTACTCGTAATAATTCTTGATATCGAACATTTCCTGTCGTGTCATAAATAATCAATAACATAGAGAAAGAATTACGAATTACAAATTTACACACATATATATATATATATATATATATATATATATACGCGTGCTTTTTTTGTGTGCATCTTTCGAATAAATTCAATTAAATCCGCGACTTTGGAAACTTTTATCAAAGATTTGCAACATTCGTTGCAATTGATACAAGTAAAGTATGATACTTGTATCATTCGATATAAAAAATGATATAAATAAATATAATAATTGAAAATATTACCGATAATGTACGCACGCTATTTTCGTCATATTCCTTAAGTCCATAAATAAATCTAAATCTTTTTCTAATTCTCAGAACTAAAAAAGGTTAAGAGTTAAACAGAGATCAAAGTTAATCTATATTGGTGAAAATGGGCAGTAAACGTTTAATCGTTGGATCAGATTGCAACGAGACTATCGCGAGAGAGGAGTCAAGAGGATCCCTGAAATTTCAATTTCAGAATAACCAAAGTGGAAGCAAAATAAAGCGATATCGAGAGATTGCGAGAGCGGTGCGGGCGACCGTTATAAGCGGCTAAATAATGGAGACACGATAGAGCGCCATTATTACTTTCCATTGAGAACGATTTATGGACAAAGCAGTCGCGATAGCATTCACAACGGCGCGGCGCGGTGTGGCGCGACGGCGCGGCGCATCGACCTCGTATGATCAATCGTTACGCTCTACAAGTACGCGAATCGATTATCGTTAATAAAGCTCGTTAAAGGCAGTGCTCGGCAAACAAGTTGGTAGGTAGATAGGTATAGTTTCTCGCCTAGAGGTCACTTGAACTAGCGGTAGTTCGGTTTACGTCAACTAGCTGCAGTTCGATATTTAGCGTGCACTGACCGTGTACACGTCGTAAAATATTTAGATAAGACGATCGCGCGATGGTGTGATATCTACTTCTTCAACCTGCTTCGCAGGCAAGATTAAAGTAGCTTGGAAATATAAAAAATTACAATAAGAATAGAGAGTAAATCAGAGTCGAGAAATGAAATTAGTTACTTCAAAATTCTTCTAGTACATTATTTTTGTAAATTGTAAAAAGGTTTAATTTTAAGTAACGCAATTTCTCTCATACGCAATTTTTCTAAATTGACAAATTTTTCACATTGTTCCTTCGGCCAAACATTTTTTTTATTAAAGAAAATAAATAGAAATTATTAATAAAAATGTAAATTATGTGCGGGCGCACACACACACACACACACACACACACACATACACCATATATAACAGTGACTATGCACAGTTGGCACATTGTTGTTTACAGAGCGCTCCCTCTACTATCTCGCCGCGCGCTAAAAAATCAAAACGCTAAACTGCGGACGCACGCTGATTCGCAAATCTTCATCAATTAATTTCCCGTTAACCGTTGCGAAAATCGTAAAATGATATCAAAGTTTTTTTGTTCTCTTTAATTCGCTCTACTTAATCACGAGCACTGTGTCAATAATTATTCGAACGCTCTATTGTATACGTATACGTATGTTTAAACGAGTTTTGTGATGCACAATTTCGTTGCGTCTGTCTCCTTTATTCATGAATAAATAAATGAGATGAAATTAGAAAAGAGCGCATGCCTATATTCGTCTGAATTTTAAAGGAAACCAAAGCACGTGCGAGAGAATCGAAAAATGCAAGTCAGTCAATTACACGATTAGATTAGTGGCAGATTATGAATGTGGGTTCTCGCGCGGATCATTATTTGTGCCATTATAACGCGGGCCAAAAGCAAAGGCTTAACAAGGCTTCGAGCAAATTCATACAAAGAAGAAAAACAACGAAGCCGGAGGATCGAAGGCGTACGGCGGCGTACGTGCCGACCATGAGATAAAACGAGACAAACGGAGAATTACCTTTCTGCCTTTAATCCTTTCGTTACCTTCGCTCTTTTTCACTTCTTATTCCGCTCACCTTTTGCAACCTATTTGTCTTTTATTGAAAGCAACGTGGCCGTGCTACGTGATTTAGTAATAATACTCGGTGTATTGTGCAAATCGACGAAACGTACTCGTTACTAAGCAAACATTCCGGCTGAGCGGGCTGAGAAGCGGGATAAAGGCTGCTCCAAACGTCGCAGCTTTTAGTGATGGCCTTTAAGTCAATGCTTATTTTACAGGTACAAACGTTTATTGTAAGTTATTGATACAAATTTCTTGTTCAAAGATATTGCTAATTGTATTATTGCAAGTAATTAATGATATTATGAGAGAGAGAGAGAGAGAGAGAGAGAGAGAGAGATTTGTGAGAATATCAAGCCGATATTATATATATCCTTGACCAAATCAATCCCGTGATATAAAAAAATACTTTTATCCACAAAAATTTATAATAAATGTAAAATAAAATTTTTTTATCGGAAGCTTCTTTTTCAGAAAATTGATTTAAAAAATTATAAATTAATAATATTTTCGCGTTTAGATTTAAATTCAGATTTTCAACAGTCTATGTAATACATGATACATCATACGCATGATACATGGCATATTTCAACATTTTAATAAACTGTAACGTATAATTATCTCGTTTAATAATAAGCTGTTTAAATACTTAAAATACAGCTGTAGACATATAGCCTAGCCAGGTAGATATAAGATACATTTGAGAGATATATTTGATATTGACCTCAAAATTATTTGATATCGTCTAAAACAGCCTTAAACTGCTGCGTGTCCAAATTTCATGCCCGTTGTACATATATATTGGATCTGCATTGTACGCGAAGAGTTCGTTGCGCTTTCGCGTTTGCGAGTAAACAAAAGGCGCAACGGAAGCAACGGAAACCTCAAATGATTCGACGAAGAAGGAGAATTCGGCTAATTTCGCCGTAGCACGCCACGGCCAACCTCTCGATCTTTTGTAGCGTAACGCGAGTATCCTCGTGAGTACATTCTCTCGCGGGATTTCTTCCATCTCGAATGCGCGAGATAACTTTCTTCGTAAACTGCGATACGTTCGATTCTATTTAGATTTCTGTCATAGACTTGATTCAACCTATAATATTTTTACGTTTACATTTTTCTCAATTAATCCTCTTCCTTTTAGATCTTCTCTCTTTTTATAATATAAAGAGAGAATCATACACTGAGAAAAAATGCCATAATATGAATTGTGAAATGTAGTTTGATTCAATTAAACGCCGAATCACGGGTTGACTTTAATATACTATATGTAGTTGATTCAACTATATATTTATCTTTGTATTTACTTTTATTCTTTTTGTATCATTAATACTGTTAATGAATTAACAAAATCTTTCCAATGTTGAATCAACAGCATCAGTTCTTTTCTTTGCGCATGTTAATTATGCATGCTTTGATTTTTGTAACAAATATGATAAGTGACAAATAATTTGGAGGAAAATTGATTCCAATTAAATCACATATAGAAAAGTGAAAAAAAAATAAAAAAAAACATGACAAAAGCTTACATTTCAGTTTTTCGCGTGCGCGCGCGAAAAAAATCGCATAAATAAATATGCAAAATTCCAATTTTGTAGATTTAATACTTTTTATTCATCAATATGATATTTTAAATAATAATTTTGTATCTTGTTATAAATAGTTGAACGCGTGGCAGTTGACAGAGTGTGAGGCGCGGGTCAAGACGAACACGTCATTCAAAGCGATAAAATATGTAAAATTGGCTTCCGGAGCAGTGCGCGCGTGGCTAGTTTGACGATTGCTGGATTGCTCGTGAAAGAAACGATTTGCCAAAGTGGACATCTAGGAAATGCGTAGGAATCGCGAGGAGAGCTCCCGCTGCGGGGTTTTCGGCTTGAGAGATGCGCGGTCGAGGCGTCGGGTGGCGAGGAGGCGAGGAGGCGAGGAGGAAGCAGCCTCTAGGCCGTGCTTCGGCCGGAAAGATGTGCGAGAGAGCCTCGGAGATAGAAGACAAAGATGAAAAGATGAAAGGCATCCCGCCTTCAGCCACCGCCGGTGCGGCGCGTTGCTTCTGCCGCCTTCTTCGTTGCTGCTTCTCGCGCTGGCGCGGTGTCTGGTCATCAACACCTGAATCCCAAGAGCGTTTCTCCTCTCTCGGTTTCTCGCGCTATCCTCTCTCTCTCTCTCTCTCTCTCTCTTCGTCTCTCGTTTACCTTCTCTTCCTCTTTCCGCGCGCCTCTCTTTGTTCCACGGCCGCATTCGCGCCCATTTCGTTCCCTCGGCCGCCGCCGCCGCGTCTAGCCTTAAGGTACTCCAGCCAGGGCCAGTTTCTCTTTACCTCTATTCGGGCCTCCTTCGCCCCCTCAACACCCTTGAAACACTCCATCTCTCGCATACACACACCTACGTATCCAATGTACACGCGCACGCCGCGCTGCTCCGCTCTTCACCCTTCTTCCACTCTTTCTCTCTCTTTCTCTCTTTCTTTCTTTCTGTAACTAACGCGGTGTAATCTAGGCCCGACTGATGGATGGAATTCCTCACCGCGAGAGGTGCCTCCGCCGCAAAATCGAACCAGAAAAAATTGCCGACGGACCGAATGCTTTAACGCCGCTTTTGTTGTCCGCTCCGCTCTGCGCCGCGCCGCGCCGCGTTCCAATCCGAGCTAAAAGGGCTAACCGCTTCGGCGCTCGCGGCCAAATTTCGCGACGAATTCGAAACGGTGCGATGCGGTGCGATGCGGTGCGATGCGGTGCGTTGCGATGCGATGCGGTGTAAAGGGGGAGGGGGAGAAAGAGAGAGAGAGAGAGAGAGAGAGAGAGAGAGAGAGATCATGTTAAAAATCCAAGTAAAAATCGATACCAAGTCGTGGATGAAAACTACGACGAAGAAAGACACTCGTTGAACGGTAACGTTGAACAAGTAATGGCTTTTTGGACACACGCATACTTGGGGGTGCGTGTGTGAGCGTGTGCGAGCGTGTGTGAGCGAATAGCCGAAGCGAACGCGCCCGAAGGCACACCTGTGACCAAGCCAGAGCCACGCTGTCTGGAAGTCTTGGTCGCTCATTCTCGTTTCGGCACGGCGTGGCCCCTTTTACCGAGGCTCACCCGAAAAAAGGACCGAAAGATAGGCGAGAGAGCCTCGGAGCGGTTCGAAGGAGAGAGGGTTTATTAATATTGTGGGATCGCCGCTCCACGCTCGCTCCGGCCCCCGTGGAGAGTGTCTACAGAGTAGCATATTTTATATCGTCGAAACACGTCGAGTGTTGATTCGGCTCGGCTATGTGACGAATAGTATCGGCGCATCGTGTCTGAATTAACTACCGTATAGTCCACAATAAGATTTAGGCTGTTTGTATTGTTGTACATTATTCATACAACGAGATATTAAAATGTTTTATTTTTGTCTCCGTTTTTTAAATACTTTTAAAGATGAAACATCTTAACACCTTCAAACGTTTTAAAACGTAAATAAAAAAATAAAAAAATATAATACCTAATACCTAAAAATTAAACACTTTTATGAATGTGCGCGAGATCTTTGACGTAATGTAAAAATGTATCATACTCGTCATATATCAACGCAATTTGTATATTGAAAATTTTATATTTATGAAATTTAAAATACGTATAATAGAATATTACAACCGATGTGCTTACTTATATCGCGCACCTATCTTATTTCTGCTTTTCCTCTCTTTTCCCCTATGTATATTATTATTATAATTTTATTCAAGCTTATATTTGTTATTTTAATTTTTATATTTTAATTTATAATTTATTGTTATCTCATTTTGATCTTGTTGTTGTTTAACAAAAATTCTCCTTTGCTCTCTGCATTCTTATCATACCAGTATTCTTACTGCCTACTTCTTTCTCCTTTATTTTAAATAACTTTTGACAAATATTGTATTGCGGTTTATTTTATTCAAGATGATATTTCAGTTAGACAATTATCGCTTGTACGTCGATCAAATTTTATTTAATTATGTCAATGATTCGAGTAATTTGAATTAATTATAGCGATCTCGTAATATTTTGAGAAATTGACGTGTAAAGAGGTTTAAAGATATTTAAAGATATTTTTCACCCGATGAAGATGCCTCCATTTTTATGTTTTATTTAAACAAGAAAAATGTATGTTCGTTACTTATAATACATTTCGTCTAGGGCACGAGCCTTTAGTCCTTAATGCGATTCACCCTTCGAACCTTTCTCTATTCACACGCTCGTTCGTGTCTACATGACGTTTTGTATGTAAAGCGAATACTTTATTATATATAGTTGGGATGTCATGCTACCAGAGTAATTTTAAAGAGCAAGTTCCAGCGTCTGACTGACGTCAGATAAAATATTTGATTACGTTTTAAATCTTTATTTATCGCATAAATCTATTACGCTACACATGTATTTAAATATATGCTTATGTGCGATCAATTATAAGAATTAAATTTAGTAGTCGTACAATGTATGCCCTACACACAATTTACATAAAAGCAACTTGCTTTTAATAACACCTTTTCTAATAAAAATTAGTATTTGGTTATTTTTTTAATAAGAATATCATAGGAGAAAATTATAGTCATATTATACTACAAAAGTAACTGAAAGATATTGAATACAAAATGTTCCATAACCAATTAAAGAATATTTTAAAAAAGAGATTTTTTTTAGGCATTAATTATCTAAGTGATTAAATTTAAACGCAAATAAATTATAATTCACCATTTTGAAATATTGTTTAATGTCAAATTCTAATAGGTAATATTAAATATTTTTGTAATATAAAATTAAATTTAAAATTTTATTAATGTAAAATGAATTGTTACTGACAAGTGAGTTATAATCCATTTGCTTTAAATTTTAATTACTTTGATAATTAATATCTAAAAGAATCTTTTTTTAATATTTCTAATTCTTCAATTTAAGTGATCATGAAACATTTTGCATTTCATTATAAATACAATTTTCTCAATGATATTCATATACAGGCTGTTCAGCGTAATATAATACGCACAATTTTTAAAACTGCTTACGATAGTTTTAAAAAAAGTGAACATTCATCTCTTTCATGCAGGCTACAACTTACACTGTAATAAAATTGAAAATTTTTTAAAAATAAAACATTGAAATCATCTATAATTTTTTTAATAGTAAAGAAGAAAAGGATAATATGGCACCCATTTTCATTTTATTGAATAACTTTGTTTATAATTAATATTTTCGATTGGAACTTGAACGATTATATTCGTCAGAGTGTTGTTTGACAGATTCTAGACTCAAAGTAATGAAATATTTATTATTTAGAACGTGATTTATAAAAATCTAATGCACTGCATAATCGGTGGAAGAAAAAAAATGGTTATAATATGGCTATCCATAAAAATAATTAAAAAAAAATTGGTTTAGTTTAAAAGAAACACAGTACCTTGTTACAAAATTATATATTTTTAATTTTCCATTGTTTAGAATTTTTTCTGCGTTCAGAAGCTTTAGACAAACCATTAAAAATTTTATTAAAAATATTATTTTATCCCTGTTTGACATTAAACAACAAGTATAAAATAATGTCTCTAATGTTTCTAAACACCGCTTTTTAGAATAATAATCGATTTATCAAAGAAATATTTCAATATAAAAATTTCACTTAAAAAACCATATTAACAAAATTCCGTGTTATTTTTTTAACTTTGTATAACTCGAAATGTATACGGCCGAATAAAAAGTTAAATAACAAAAAAACACTCGAGTGTATGTACCTTCGTGTAATAATACACTCGAGTTTAAGAATAATGAGAAAGCTGTGTATGTAATTAAAGGTTAAAAGTGTATCTTGAAAAAGTTTACAAGTGCTCAAAAGTAAAAATGCCTTAGAACAATTGTCAGTCATTATGTATTGGCAGATTAGCATCACTAAAAAACGGTGGGCTACTAACCGAATAACTCCATAAGCAATTGTTAAAATACGTCAGCTAATAACGGAAATAATAGAGGTAGCCATATTGTCGACAGTAGCCATAATACCCTCTTCTCCTCTACAATTTTTTCAAAATATTATAATAATCCTTAAAACAAATTTAATAAACTATCGAGAATGTTACTTGGTGTTTTATTAATTTTATTGATACACATATCTGTCATAAACATCCATCAATAAAGAAAAAACTGTAACTTATGTAAGCATATGCACAAATTGCTTGTCTTCTACAACACAAAGTTTTGCTGTTTTTAACAAATTACATATTTAACAAAATTTAACGAATTGCAAATTTGACGTTAAATATTCATAAAATAAATAAAATTTATTTACATAAGTTACACTTTTTCTTTGTTGAGGAATGTTTATGTGTGTTAATAAAACCAATAAAACAACATAAAACATTAATAAAAATGATTTTCGATAGAGTGTGTTGAATTTGTTTCAGATTCATACAATATTAAGAAAAAAATGTGTAAATAATTCAATTTAAAAAATTACAAGTAACCTTGATTTTATATCAAAAGTTGTAGCTTACATGAAATAGAGAAATATACTCATTTTTTTAACCTTTTTCTTTAAACTATCGTAAACGTCTCAAAAACTGTTCGAATTGTTACGTTAAATGCCCTATAAATACAAACGACATGTTAAAGTTAGAAAAAATTAATAAATATGTAAAAAAAAGTGTTAAAAAGATAGTTTTAAAAATTGATATCATGAGATTTTGTTTAAAACTTTTTATAATTTTTCATATATTTAATTACTAAGAAAGATATTAAATAATTACCACGTTTTGACACAGACATATATCTATAAAAAATGTTTTAATGTTTAATATGTAAATTGATACTGAGAGAATATACAAAAAATATAATTATATTTAATATATTTGATTAGTGAAAGAAAATTTTCCGGTTATTTACTATTGGGCGGTACGTAAATCTACATTATGTAGACATATTATAGACACTTATTACCATTGGAAATAGATTTCCTGCTGTTTTATTTTTCTTTGGTCGGTTATCGCCTTCCAAACAGTGAACTCGCAGCTCGCTACTGGTTCCTTTCGTCATCCTGCGAGATTGAGCCGCTTTTGGCTCGATTCCTGTGGCGAATGTACACCGCGAACGCGTCGTTCGTAGAGCGCACCGAGCGAAAGGTCAGGATAGGTAGATAGGACATCGAAGCGTACACGGAGGCGGGAGCACGAGAGCTGCTCGCGGTTTGGTTGGTTGAATGCGAATCGTGCCAGATGTCGAAAGAAAGGCGGCGCGGCGCGGCGCGGCGCGGCGCGACGCGCACTAGCGCTCGTGCTCGCACTCGCACTTGAATGCGGTTGGGTTGTCCAGGAAAACTCTCGCTCCCTCGCTCCCTTGCTCACTCGCTCGCTCGCTTGTCGTCGTAAAGTCGACAATGTTGCTCGCGTACCGATTGTTATCGGACTACCCAGAGGAGCATCGAACGTCGCACGCGCGCGTGCGTTTGTTTGGGGTTTACGGAATCGCTGCTGCTCTCGCCCCTACTCGCTCCTTTTGCACCCCCTTCTCGCGAGACGCTCCATATAGAAGGGCTGCTCGGGGTTGAAACGATTACGCCCTACACATGTTCGGGGTTAATGGTACGCGAATATTACATTCGCATTTGAAACACTCCCGACAATAAGGGTGGAGAGAAAGAGAGAGAGAGAGAGAGAGAGAGAGAGAGCATCGTATAGTGGTTTGGCACTGGTATGAGAAATCTCGGCCGGCGATGGGGAATGGGGGATGAGGGTTGGAGGATGAGGGAGCGACGGAGTCAACCGTGATCTATCGCGCGCGCTGGAACCGCTGGAACTGCTGGAACTTAACGAGCCGATACATTACGTCGTACAATATCTTGTAATAGGGAAGAGAAGATGGCAACTCGACTGCGTCGCGTCGCGTCGCGTCGACGTCCTCGGTTTATCTTGTCGCGTATACCGCGACGCGATAACGTTGGACAACTTGGGTAATTGACCTGTTACTTTTGTGCATTGAAAAAACAACGATAGAATTTTTTAGATAAAAGAAAAGAAACGATAGGTACACTATCACAAATAGATTTTCCTTGTAATAAGAGCACACACAGATATATTGCTGTTTAACAACTATATTACTTCGTTCTTACTTACTTTTAACTCTTCGGAAAATTATGTCTCCATTTGTTTATTTATTGAAGAACACAAGAGAATAAGTTTAGAAATGTTTTTCTCTATATTATATATTTAGAATTATATCTTCTTATAGTGCCATACGCTTAGCGTAGCGTATGTTTAGCGTGCCTTTTTCTGTACGTTTGAATAAAGTGGCAGCCTTTGAGATGTCACACCAATTCCCGATGTTGCATGGAGTCATGAGTGTTGTTTGCGCCCTTGTCCTCTGTTTGTGCCCTCGATCTTTCCGGTGAGAATGATTTTGAGGAGGTTGTATCTAGATCCCAGTAGTAGGCTTCTATTCTGTTAAGGAATACAACTTTGAGCGACCAAGTTTCAAACTCCATATAACAATAGTGGCCATACCCATACAGGATTTTCGATACTGACTCAATACTGACAAACAACCGGCCCAGTATTGCGCCAGTACGTCGAATGATAACATTGGGCCAATTCTTGGCTTACGACCGGCCAAGTGCTAGGACAGTACTGGTTGTCGAGAGTTGATTCAATGTTATCGTCCAGTACTGGGCCAGTATTGGTTCGATTGTAAAACCCTGCTAAGGTATATAACATTTGACCACTCTGAGTCTAAGATTCAAAGGCACCCCTTAACGTAGTACGTACGTATTGAACTTAGTAAAGGTATTCTTGGCCACTGCTATTCTTGTCTTGATCTCTCCATCGTTATCTCACTTAGCGTTAAGTGTAGAGATTTAAATATTTGAAATTATTTACTCTTTTAATTGGTTGATCATTCAAGAAGAGATTTGCATTTTCGTGAGCTTGCCACCTTACATTAATTTGGTTTTGCTTACATTGATGCTGATGAGGCCATATTCTTTCCCTGCTACATTGACGGTGTTCAATATTGCTTGTAAATCTTGGATGTTCTCAGCCAGTATCGCTGTGTCATCTGCATAGCGCAGGTTGTTAATACGGATTCCATTTACTTTTATATCTGATCTTTGATCTTTTAGTAGCAATTGAAATATTTTCTCCACGTATATGTTGAACAGAAGTGGTGAGAATATGCATTCTAGAATTATATATCATAAACATAAAAAAATATTAACTTCTTTTCTTGAATTTATCAAGAATGAGATTACTGAAATTTAGCAATAATATATGGAATTTAGCAATAATATAACGTTTCGAGGTAGAGATAGAAGGAATAATAAACTCCAATCGTTTTACGTTCACGTTTGGTACGAAGGTAGAACGAAACGGTTCTAACAAATTAAACTTTAAGTAATACAAACATGGAACAAATTAATTCTAACGACAATGAACGGAAAATATAAATGAAACAAAATGATCGGACGATAGCGAGAGAGAATACGAAATGGGGAGGAAATATGAAAATTGAATAGAAAAATTTGAAAAAGTCAGAGACATATAGAACAAATTGATGATCATATTAGTCAGCGAGACAACACAGTCTTGTTAGAGCCATCCGCGTGTCGATTCCGCTAAGAACGTAACCGAGAGCGGCGGAATAATTACGAGGTAGCAGCGCGAGAACCCGGAACGGAACGCGTCCTCGCGGTATTTCCGCGGCATTTCCTTACGTATATTATATATAGGTAGCGCAGCAGCGAGCGTAACGATCCCGATAACAGCGCTCGTTAATCGTCCCATCCATCGTGCTTTAATTATACATCCGTGACGGATGTTCCTTCGCAAGTAGGCCCGCCGGCCGCTCAGCCGAGGCTATAAACTCCAATGCTATAAACTAATATTTCGCAGCACCGCGCGCATCGTTTCCTGGACGATTTCCTGTGCCTTTCCCTTGCCAATGAGCGTACTTGGCGAAAGAGCGCTCTTCCTGACCGTCGTGGAACGAAATTACCGTAACAATGCAGCCGACGTAGGCGGAGACGATCCCGGTAAACGAATAGTAGCCTACTTTAACCGCTTATTTTTTTTCCGTTCCGCTCGTACGCGAGTGAACGGCGAGACGAATTCGACGAACCCGCAGCTTTGGAGAAAGTAGTCGTCGTTTCAAATCAAATTTTAGAGTACTGATTAAATTTTTGTACAATATACGTTAACGCGAGAATTTATGAGAAATTATACAAGTTTAGATATTATTCCAAAGAAAGTACGAGTATATCGTGGATGTGTTTACGTTGATATAGTTGAACTCGACTTTGTGTTCTAAATCAAACGATAATAACGTATAAGTACGAGTATACCAGTCTTTCTCGACTTTCCATAAACATTCACTTTGTTTTTATCTAGAATGACTGTACGGCTGTAATTATCGAAAGTTCAAATCTAATGTAACGTAATATGATATTCTCCGGTTGATTCAAAATACGAAATCCTTTTGTTTGGTGGAATCTTGGGCGAGCGCGAGACACGAGGGTGAGAGAGCACGATATGTTTTGCCAGCGCGTTCACCATCGTGTCGAATCAGCAGCGAGGGCTGAAATCGACAATACAACAGCATTCAGCGACGGCGATATATACGGCGCGCGCGTATTACGGTAGGGAGAAACGGAGTCCATTATATTCGAATTACGAGCGCGCTTCGGGGTGACATTGTACGGATTGCACCTCGCGTCTGTCTCTCCCCTTTCAACGTAAGGGAAACAAGGGGGCGCGCGCGCGCGTACACCGTTCGCGTCGCCCCCGGAATGCCCGTAACAAATCGGCCAATGAATCGAGCGGTTATATTTAAAATAAATCGTCCGTAGCCCGCTATTCGTCATCGATCGTCCGCAACGGTTTACGTACGTCGGAGAGAATGATCGAGGGACGGGACTGTTTCGTCGTCGTCGTCTAGCTCAATCTAGCCTCTTTTTTTCTATTAACATCGTTAATCGAGGATCGAGAGACACAGGGGTACAATGTAATCCAGAGATTCTTTAATACTTGTAGAGTATTATGTAAGTATATAAATAAATAGATTTGTAAGATCTTTTTAATTCTATTACGAATTAAGAATTTCTATTCGAAATTCGGAGCATTCGTTATTTTCCGATAGTATTCTACAATCTAATTGTTTCCAACGGCAATATTACCAAGTTTTCAGTCAATTGTCAATTTCTTTCAATTATTAGTTTAGCATTATATTATGCAATATGAATGTATGCAATAAACGTTAAGGAAATCACAGATCCATCACTCGCGTTCGTATTCTTATCGGAAATGATGTTTCGCTAATCAATATAGTACGTTAAAAGTTTTTTGATTATTTCATAAAACAATAAAGCATCTAATAAATAATTTGCCATTAAAGATTGGAGAGAAGAAACTTTTGCACGTATACTCTGCGGTAGTGGTGGTGGTGGTGGTGGTGGTGGTGGTGGTGGCGGCGGCGGCGGCAGCGGCGGCGGCATTAGCGAAACGTACATACGAGCTTGCAAACCGCGACGGAAACCTACAGCGTACACAAAGAGCGCATTAGCCCTGGCCATAAAATAAAATAGCTAGCACCCATTCCCCTATTCTCTCCGTTTACGGGGCTATGGGGAATCCAGCGTGAAGCGCGCGCTCGCGCGCCGCGAGCTAGCGTGCATGCGCGCGCGCGTGCGTTCGCCCGCTCGCTCGCTCACTCGCGTTCACGCTCGTTCCCTAATGCGCGCCGACTTATTTACGCACACGCGTACACACGCACACACCGTATCCAAATCTATGAGCACGAGCACGAGCAACCGTAAACGAGTTATGTAACGTGTGTTCTCCTGCCGTGCGCGCGTTGCGCATTGCACGGCAGTGTACATACGTACAACCGAGAGCCGGCCATTATTACCAGGCCGCATCGGGCCGCTTCGCAACCGCTCTGCTCCGCACCGCTCCGCCGCTCCGCCGCGCCGCCGCGCCGCCGCCGCCGCCGACGCCGCGCCGTACCACCGCGAAAGATGACGACGGCCATTTTGCGCGGGCAACGTCCGTGACGACGCGTACTCGGCCGCGTCGGTTGGTTAAAAGAGAAACAATTAACTTCCCACCCGGGCTTCGTATTCTTTCAATTTCCCGTCGGGTTGTTCGCCACCGCCACCGCCACCGCCACGTCTTTCGTCTTTCGAGATAGATTGAGTGAGCGAGCGAGCGAGAGATCTCGTGGTTCGCGCCGTACAAGGGGGCGATACGCGTCGCGGCGCTTTTATATCGCGCGTACTACTTTTTTTTTTATTCCGGGGTTTCGTGAAAAAAGCGCGGACACACCGCGCGACGACGCGGCAACGCGAGAACGATGACGAAGGCAGAGAGAGAGAGAGAGAGAGAGAGAGAGAGAAAAATCTTGAGTCATCGTAACCCCAAGAGAGGAACCGGTCTCTCTCACCCTGGCACCGGCATCTTTTATTATTATATTTCTTCGGGCATTGTTATTAATTCTTCACGGCGGGGGCGAGGCTAAGAGCGTAAGCTTGTCACGTTCGAGGACCCGTGACCCACCCCCGGTCGCCCGAGAAAGCGCTGTGTTTGCAGAATTCATTGAATCATTGCCATTCCGCGTGGCACGCGCGCGGTCACCGCGCTTCCCGCTCCTCGCGTCCCCCGTCCGGGGATGGAAGAGAGCAATTTTTCAACGGGTAATCCCCCCGTTCCGCGAAGCGATCGCGAGTTCTCAAAAACTGTCGAGGGAGGAGCGCGGATCCAAAGTAATTACCCTGCGCGCGCGCGCGATCGCTGCTGTTGCCACTGCTGCTGCTGCCTTTCGATAATTCATTCCTAGTAATTACGACAAATCAGTTTGGATACGCCCGGTAAAATGGGAGATGAATCCCGAACGAGATCTTAGTCGCGCGTTACCGACGCGAGACTGGAACGAAAGATAGTTTGTCGTGACTTCCCACGCGATTACGTCCACTCGACACGCTAGTCTGTTTTTCTTTTTTTTTTTACAGAGACTTACCGCGAACGCGCGCGTTACCGTTTTGCGTCTTTAATCGTCGTCCACAAGAAAATCCAAAGTACGCGCAATGATGAGAAAACATTAACATTTTAAGGGATCGTCAAAATATTAATCAAAAACATAAACTTTGTTCCTATACCCCTATTATATATATCCGCAGAAAAATTATATTTCTGCAATAAACGATTTGAGGATGAGGAGTTTTTGTTTGCTGAAAATTTAACTGATTTGTTTCGTTTGTGTGAAAAACCCTTCAATTATATAGATTTCTTTTCATCGAGAGATCTAATTTATGTCATTAACTCTAAGTATAACCTCTGGGGTCTTTCAGATTCCAATAAAATTTCAAAGCTCCATTATTGATCAAATTAATAAATAGACGGGTTATAAGCGCCTTTAAATAAAAATTAGGAGTCTCTTCGATAACTCACAGCAACAGAAACAGCTACTAAGCTGTGTGACTGTGTGTCTGTTAAATTAGTCGCAGGGGTCTTTCAAACCCCTTATCCGTAAAATTTTTTACGAGTAAATTAAATTTCTTCATTCATTTTGAGTTGATAGAGCAAATTCATCCTTAAACCAATATCAACAAATAATTACATTTTTATTCTTTTTTCTTAAATATATTACTTGTAAATAGTAGAAAGTAATATTATAACAGAGAAATCTTTTCTGTATCATGTTATCCGTTATTCGGTTTACTAGATTTAAGTTTGAGACTATTAAAATATACACCATAGTTCATATTTAACATTGTTTATTCTACATATAAATTTGCATCGTCGAAGAAGTAGGAAAGATGCTCCGTTCTCAACTTGAACTGGACTATTTATTTAAACAGTCCTAAAAATTAAAAAAAATCCATGTTTGAAGACGAATCAAAGAAAGAAGCCAGTGATTCATTTGCACATTTATATCTACATAAAAAAGATAAAAAAACTCTGCTTATATCCTAAAATTTTTGTGGTGCAAAATTTAAATCTTGTAAAACTCAGCAATCATTACTGTGTATGAAATAGAAAATTTATATATACAGGGTGTCCCACAACTCGCAATCGAAATTTTAATAACGTATTCTTTACTTAAAAATAATACAAAAGTCCTAATACAAAAACGTCGAAGCCGTAATACTTTGTAAATGAAAAGTAGACGAATACAGTAGACGAATCAGGTCTAAAGTTGGCGCGCTCAGTGACGAAATAATGACAGTATATTGACAGTATAAGCGCTCTTGTGCTTTTGTAAACTTATTATTACATTGAGGTAATTATGACGATGTTGAAATGTATTATCGATTGTATCACATTTAAACATAAATAAGTATATTGTATATGCATTGTACATGATATAATCATATAAAAATATTACAGGATATTAAAAATAATTATCATGAATTGTAAAAATTTACGAGCTAGACAAGAGAAGAGATACACGTATTTCATACAACTTGACAATACTTGATAAAAAATATGTTGATAACGCAAAATTCTTTGAGAAATAATTTTTATTTTTATTTATATGAAATGATATTTAATATCATTACATCATACTACGAGATTTATATTCCCCGATAGGCATATTGTGTGAATATTATTGTATAATAACATCATAAATCAGTGAAAATGTTAAATATTTGTACTAAGATGATGTTATAATGCAGCAGTTTTGTCGAAATAAAATCTTTAAGTAATATTTATCAAAAATCAAATAAATCTAAAGTATACAAATTTTCAAGGGTTTTCTCACTATATATTCGGGAATTGTTTTATTTTTACATTTTTTATGTATTTTTCTAAAAAACCGAAAATTATCACTAAAATAATGCCATACTTAAGGAAAAATTGCTATTATGTATTAAAATAAAGTGAATAAATCTTTATTCGCATCGTCGCATAAAATCGCTGTCAATTACGCTTCAATAATTTAGAAATTAATTCAAACCTGTATGAAATCAAGTAATATTGCATCGCAAAACGTTAATTAGATTATATTTTTCATTATAACATTTGTTGCAAGAAAGTTAATAATCTTTTATGATACAAAAACTTCAAACTATGATTAAAAATTATTTATTGCTCTCCAATTAATTCCCTTTACGAATTATTTCGTATTTCCAAATTTGATTTATTATAATATAATATTTGATTATGGGAAGTTTGCTCATAATTCTCATAAGAAATTGTTCATATTGTGTTTCCAGATATTGGTCCAAGTTTAATGTTTAATATAATCTAAATAAAATATCTATGTAAATACTTAATTACAACGTAATATTGATAAAGTATGAAGCTTGATGTCGAAAAGAGATGATGTATTTGCGAAACTATAATTGACATTTTTTTAGAATAATATGACTATTAGTAAATTGCACCGATAAAGTGATTCTCTACACATCTTAGGAATCTCCCCCCTTTTAACACTATACATAAACAACTTACTATACATGACATACTATACAACTCACTATACATGACAACTTTTGTAGATGACGAGATAAAGCGGAACTCGATCTTTAGAATTTGACTTAACAAAACATGACTTGGAAACAAATGTCCTCGCTCTTCGCACGATTCAATGTTATTGTATCAACGACGGTAGCTTAATACTATGAAATTATATGGCTATCTAATAGCAAAGCGACGAGACGAGACTCGAGAGTCGCTTTGGCTCGTTCCTCGAAAGAACGCATGGAAAAGAAGTAATCATAGACGCGACGGGAGAATCGGGTCGCGAGTAAAGTGCGTGAGTAAGGAACAATGGCCGCCGAGACGGAGGTATACTCCAAGCATGTTAATTTGTACGTTTTATATACATGGCAAATGACATATCTCTCTCGCAGTGAAACAAGCGGATCGTGGCATCCTGCATTCGAATAATTGCAACTTGAGCAGCGTTCGACCTAAGCGCGCGCACGCGAGATTGTCGCCATTTGTTCTTTCGTCCGAGTTCTTCTTCCGTTGCGAGAGAGCCAACTTGTAATAAAGAAGCTTTGTACGTATCTATTTACTGATTCTGTTGAATGTTGCGCTACAAAGTCCGAGTCTTTGAAGCGTGATTTATATTCAAAGGCGCAGTAACGGGCGGATGCGCGAGCTTGCACCTTGTCACGTCATATTTTATAGTGTTGTTAAAAACTGGAGTGAGTTGTCATTGTCCATCAGACAGAACTAAGACAAAAAATTACGCGTCAACATGTTTGTCCATCGCATCCATCGTGAGGCATCGCAATTTTCAGAGACTAATAGAATATGAAATTTCAAAAGTACATAAATAATCTTTGATAAGGATAATGAACTGATTCTGCATTGTATCTGCACGTATACTGCTATCTTGAATTATTAATATCATTGTAATGTAAAATAATATCATTTATTGAGATCTTTTACAAATACATGTACTCTTTTAACTTTCCAAATGGGAATTGGATACTCTGTAGCAATTTTTAATATTGAGTGCGTGATATTATTATTGATGTCAATATACTGGCACTAGTACTGAAATACTAGAACGTTAGTAATGGATCAAGACTTGAAATATAGTATTATTCTACACAAGATTAGTCTCTCTCTCTCTCTTTCTCTCTCTCTCTCTCTCTCACATACACACACACACACACACACACACACACACAACAGTAATCGCTACCAATTTTCTTCTATTATGCAATAATTGTAAATATTGATACCTATTCTTAATATTACAACAGTAATTCTGCGACAAAAATCGATATTGATTCTCAATATTGCAATATTTCTCTAGTGTAGAGATCCTAGCAGTTTGCTTTAACACGAAGGAAAAGGTATCGAGCCTTACACGATTGTATTACTTAGAATGCACTGTGTGTTATTGTTTTTATGAAATAAGAGTTTAGCCACACACCTCTTTGATGCGACGGAGTCTTGTACTACCTTACGGTATAGGAAACAAGCTTTCAATTTAGGCTTGGTACTGAAAATCTATAATAGTATACCGATTTAGTACTGACATATTCTTGTCAATTTCAATACAAACATAAAAATCTGGACTGGTAAAAATCTACTATTAAATAATATTAAACCAATATTATTTAATGTCGATCTATATATTGAACTGGTACCATAACATTGTTATTTTTTAATACTGACTTAGTAGAGAGCCAATATTGAAATATGAAATCCATTTTTCAATATAAAATTGATATATCTCACTAGGATTCAATAGTGGTTCAGTATATTCATTTCCCGTTTGGATTTGTAAAATGTAATTGGTGGATCATCCAAAAAATAGATCATTAATTACCAATCATAGTTTGTAATTTTTGTTACTACAATTAGTCACAACGTATATATATATATATATATATACATTAATATGTAGATAGAAAAGTTTGAAACAATTAACGCTCATCTAACTCGATATACGGCGAGCCTCCGCTGGTAGCAATACGCGATAACGTAATTCGTTTTTGGAAGAGGGAGTATTGGTTGGAATGACAAAGGCGGAAAGGCGGAAAGGCAGAAAGGCAGAAAGGCAGAAAGGCAGATGGGCTGCAGGCTGGCAGGAAGGAAGGAAGGAAGGAAGGAAGGAAAGAAGGAATAAAGAGAAAGAGACTTGGAGAGCCGCGCTTACGAGGATCAAAGATTACTCTGGTTGGATCGACATTGTTGCGAGCGAGAACGTCCGACTCGGTATAAAAAAGAAAGGGAGAAGAGAAAACACCTAGAGTCCGGCATTATAACGAGGCTTATTATTTACGCTGATCATTATTTTGACGGCGCTGATCGGCCACCGTCCATCACTTTCGTTCCTCCTCTCGTTCTCCCCGCCATTCTCTTTTCTTTCAAGATCCCGCTTCACCGCAGAGATCCCTCTTCTCGTCTTCTCTCTACCACACAGCCGCTCTTTTATTATCCTAAAACTCTTCGTAAGTGTCACGGCCAAGCCCGATATCATAAATTCGCTGCCGCTCGAAAGAATCACCGTAAAACGAGCCTCTCTCGGCTAGGTGGAGTACCGAGTTAATTAATTGCAAGTCCGCTTGAGAAACGTTCATTTTCACTGCTCACCCTCGCGGAATCGCCAGCCCCCGCTCACCGATGAGATTGTTAGGCCTTTCATGGATTATAATTGCTAAATCGACTATCGCATGGAATTGCCCACATTAAGTGTGAATGTAGGACGTGCAATTGTTATCGTTCTTATACACGTCGTTTCAAATTTTGAAATATTGATTATCCATTTTCGATCAAACGATATAACTCTTTGTTCGAATCATCATTCATAGAGAGTGTTGAGAAAAGATTAACGTTAGAAATTTGTCAACGAGTGTTTTTATGAAACATTTTATGAAATAAAGACGTATACGAGAATAGGAGGAGAGCATTTGAATCATCTTTTGCAAATAGATACAGCAAGATACAAAAGTATTCTTTAATTGCAAGTCACCTTTCGTTCTTTATATTATCAAAAAGAATTAGAAAAAATTTGCGCGCGAAATACAAAAATGCAATTTTCTTGCGATAAGATTTTCACAAAATGCTGCAAATGCTGCGAATGCCGCGAAAATGTAAAAAGGTGAAAACATGAAGAATCTGTAGGTGCCTTTAGGGCTCGTCGACAAGAGGTAAAAACGCGCGAGCAGTTTTTTATTCTCCGAGGCGTGGTCGCCGTGATTGCGCGTTCATTTGTCAGAACATAAACGGTAAACCGGGTTAGTAGCCGCTCTTTTGATTCAAGCTTCGCGTTTTTTACATTATGCCATCCGTCGCATTCCGACAAAATTAACGACTCGCAGTTTTATGAAATATGTGAACAAATATATACAATAATAAATAAATGCGAATATGATTTGTCTCGATATCACGCTGTAACATGAAATGTGAGATGGAACGATAAAAAGAAGCCGTCAGCGACACTATCAAAATGGAATTTATTTCATCGCGGCATATAAGTTTCGATTAAAGATGACGATAACGATTATGACGAGGTAGAAAGTAAGAAAAAAATACTATTAATAGTAACGATAATAACGGAGGTAATTATTATTACGCGGGATCCATTACGAACCCTTAGGATCAACGGATCGCGTGCGTCCCGGCGCTATCTGATCGTTACAAATACAAATAACGGCGTAATAGGTATTGCGTGTGTGCATTGATAACGTTCCTATATAAACGAGTACTTGTTAGTACAGCCGAGCGAGCTGTAATACAAGTGAGGAAAAATTTGCGAGCTATCTCTTTTGCCTCTCTTTCATTTTGTCTAGACTAGAAAAAAAATCTAAAAAAAAAAAAGCGTCGCTGATTAAGACAATTATTTTCACATACACACAATAAAAAGAGCAAAGTATATTGG
>NC_052671.1:132500-197500 GCF_016802725.1 Solenopsis invicta | reverse complement strand
AGATTTTAAGAGGTATTTTCTTATATAAATTTAAGAAATTGCATATGATTATATGTCCAAAAAGACTTACAATTTCAAAAATACTGTGTGTCGAAGTTGAAGGAAAAATTTTGTTTTCTTTCAAAAATTTTAAAAACCACTTAGTCTATTTTGACAAAACTTGGTATATGTTTATATACCAAGAATATGAAATTATTTTCCGGATTATTCCGAATAATTTAACAAATTTTTGGAGGCAACGAAATTTTTCCTTCAACTTTGATATTATACCTTTGAAACTAAGCCGTTTCGAATACATGGTTATGTATTAGATTTTCATTTTGATTTAGTGTAAGGAATGATTTCTTAAAATATTTTAGATTATTATTAACGACAACTCTGTATATGTGTCTCAATAACCATTTACTCTTTGTAAAAGCAGTCGTTATTAATTACATTTAAACAATTATCATTTAATTGCAAGAGATAATTACGTGTGATAATAATTTAGACTTGTGATACGTTTTTATTAAGATTGATATTCTATAAAAAGTTGATAATAAATTATTCATATTGTCACATTAAGCTATTTCTTATCAAACACTTTGAGTTTTAGTGAATTGATGAATTTGACAATGTGTGTGTGTGTGTGTGTGTGTGTGTGTGTAAATTTTTTTTGTTTCTGAAGGCTAAGAGAATCAAAAAAAGAAATTATCGTATTATCGTGCAAATGCCAGCTTTCCACTCGCTAACTTGTTGAGTCTCTTTCTTGATAGAGAGATTGCCCATGTGAAATGCTTTATAATAATTTTAAATCTTTTATGTGGGTATTATTTTTCAATAACCTATAAAAGTTTTATAGAAAAGACAATATTCAATGTAATTATTATCGTTGCAACATGTAACTTAACGTATGACCCACATTTCGATTTCAGCATTAATATTTCAAGTGATCGAACAGAGAAATCTATTTTAATAGCTTTATAATCTCTCGATCAGGTATAATCTTCGAACAGGCAGTAATAAATAAACAAGTTAATTTTTGATTTAATTAATCCATTATTATTCTTAAAACAAACATAAATCAAATAAATAGCGTCACTGAAATTAGAAAAGATGATTTTTTTAAAGAAGAGTAATGCATTTTGAAGGAATAAAGTTTTCTGTTCAACTTGTGTAGTTCTTTGACAAAATAATAAAAAAATTTGGCACATTTTTTCACAATAATAGAAGAAAGTCGCCAATTCGATAATCTGACGTAGATTTCCTAAAGCATTACTTTTTTATTTTTTTAAAATTAAACGTTGCATTTTATTAATAAATTATTGATAAAATTATTGATAAAAATATAATCTGTTTAGATAATTAAGGAAGTAAAAATCTTTAATTCATATATCCATGATTTGTTTCTATATAAAATTAGATAAAAATAACTTCTACAAAATAATATTTTTACGATACTTTTTGGCAAATTGGCGTAGTTTAAACAACAGTGAGTATATTATTGATAATATTGGATTTTATGTATTTGTAGCGTTTTAAAATGATTTTATTTATACTTTTTCTTTCTCAATTTTCTCATAATGAGGTTTGAAACATAAAATCGGACAACGTAAAATTTCATGTTTATATCAATAAGACAGACTATAAATAAAAGTAAGGGTAGAATAAGGATAGAATAAAAGACCCAGCATTATGAGATCTATCTATTTTATTATTATGCTTGGATGTGTTGTATCTTGCAAAACAGCATAACATTTTTTGTAAAAAAATTTGATACAAGCATTTTACATTGAAGTAAAAGGCCTCTAGAAATTCTCATATATATTTACTTGTGTTTTGTATAGATGACTCATGAAAGGAATAGAAAAAAAAACGTAATATTACTCTCTACTATGTATGGTAAAATCTGCTATATCGTTTAGAAGCCAATTTCTGATTGCATTTATGTTTCTAAAGCTTTATTTTTAATTTTTGTTTAAGAAATATGATTTAAAAGTTAAGTATGTCGGTATCGGTAACCTTCCTCTACTTAAAATGTCTAATATACATAGATTATATATAGATCAGTATCTTTGTTCAAGTATTATTAGACATTGTGATGTAGCATCTATATGAGAAGAATGAGTCACTCATATTTTTATTTTTACTACTTAAAAATTATTACACAAAAATGAAGTTAGATGCGTAATCGCAACCATAATACCATTTTATTTTAGCTTGATGCACAATGCATTAATGTTTGTCTTTAGTCTTTTTAAAAATCAAATAATCTAATAAATATTAAATTCATTAAATTGCATTTATTCGTTCGTCATATTAGCGGATTGTATGATAGTTTTTTTTTTAGACCGATATCAGATGTAGACGTAGAGAGCGATAAAAATATGGAGAGTGTCTTTTTACGGAGTGGCAAAGTTTTTCTCCGCTAAAAAGCAACACACAAAGTGCATTGAGTGCAGCTTGAACAAGATCGACTATTCTTAAGGAAACTCTATCCTTCAAAATCTCCTTACTCTTGGTCAAAGAATCACTCTTCTGGAGTATTCCCCATCCGATATCGCGATCGTCCCGATGCACCGCATGCATAAGAGGAAACTCCTTCTTAGACGAAGACGGTAACAAGGAGAGATATCGCGAGAGACAACGCTCGGAGCGTTTCTCTTTCTCTCTCTCTCTCTCTCTCTCTCTTGGAAATCTGACAGGACTCTGAGAGGGTGTGTCGAGTGAAAACTCGACGGGCTCATTATATCACGTAAAGACGCTCGCGAGGGTCGTAGTGCCACACACGAGTGTGCTCCGATGGACAAATAGCACGTTATTTCCATTATTCAGAAGACAAAGGAAAGAAAACTTGTTTCGAAGAGGGGAAAGACGATCAAGACGTCAATCTTTCGGCAATTCGATTAGGAAAAGAGGGAAATTTAGGATCCGGTCCGATCATGAGTTTATGGATGAACTGTCCGTCCTCGTTGCTGCTGTTGCTGCTAGGCTTGAGTCTACACAGCGCGTGCATCACGCGAGCGAATGGTCAACACGGAGCGAGTGGTCAACAACAGGAAGGGGGTAGCAGTCACGATTCTTTAGTGGTGGAGACTACCAGCGGGCTGATGCGTGGTTTCTCTCGCACGGTGCTCGACCGCGAGGTTCACGCGTTCTACGGGGTGCCGTTCGCGAAGCCTCCGGTCGGACCTTTGCGATTTCGCAAGCCGCTGCCGATCGAGCCCTGGCATGGGATCCTGAACGCTACCACCTTGCCCAATAGCTGCTACCAAGAACGCTACGAATACTTTCCTGGCTTCGAGGGTGAGGAGATGTGGAATCCAAACACCAACATCTCCGAGGATTGTCTCTATCTCAACATCTGGGTGCCGCAAAAGTTGCGTCTACGTCACAAGGAATCGCCGGATAACGTCGGTAACAACGGCATGGCGATATTGGTATGGGTGTACGGCGGCGGCTTCATGAGCGGCACCGCCACCCTCGACGTCTACGATGCCGACCTTATGGCGGCGGCCGGTAACGCGATCATCGCTTCGATACAGTATCGAGTCGGCGCTTTTGGCTTTCTCTACCTCAATCAGCACTTTGCCAATAGCGAGGAGGCGCCGGGCAACATGGGCCTCTGGGACCAAGCCCTGGCACTCAAATGGCTCCGTGAAAACGCGCGCGTCTTTGGCGGCGATCCCGACTTGATCACCATCTTTGGCGAATCCGCGGGTGGTAGCTCGGTATCCCTACATCTCATCTCGCCGGTCACGCAAGGTCTAGTGCGCCGGGGTATCCTTCAAAGTGGCACTCTCAACGCTCCGTGGAGTTACATGACCGGCGAGAAAGCGAACGAGGTGGCTCGAGTGCTGGTGGACGATTGCGGATGCAACTCAACGATGCTCCAAGAGAATCCGGCGCGAGTTATGGCCTGCATGAGGTCGGTGGACGCGAAAACCCTCTCCGTGCAGCAGTGGAACAGTTATTGGGGCATCCTCGGCTTCCCCTCGGCGCCCACCATCGACGGGGTCTTCCTGCCCAAGGATCCGTTGGACTTGGTCAGGGAAGCGGATTTCAAAGATACCGAGATCCTCATTGGAAACAACGAGAACGAAGGTAGGCGGTAGGATACTAGGCGGCGTAGCGCGGCGCGACCCGGCACCGGAGTGTGTGTGTGTGTGTGTGTGTGTGTGTGTGTGTGTGTGTGTGTGTGTGTGTGTGTGTGTGTGTGTGTGCCCTGCCGTGTCGTTTCATGAGGGAATTACTGCCGACGCTGTTTACGGTCGGCTGGCCGGTTAAGCCCCAGCTATATGCCCAACTCTTTGTGAATGAGAATATGTGTTTTCTCTACTCTACTCGGGAATCTCGTTCTCTGATGCATGGCCTACGGAATGGGCCGGAGTGGGTTGAGCGGTCTTTTCCGGTTACGATTGTTTCATCTGTGTGGATGAGAATTCAATAGCGCCCTATCCTTCAATTTACATATGATAGCTTCTGAAGCTCAGATGTATCTTTTCTACGTCTCATTGTCTTTTCGTGTCACTTTTTTCATTATATAGAGAAAATACTATATTTTGCATATTTTTAGTAAATATATAAAATTATATTTACACGGGGGGGGGGGGAGATAAACTATCTTATTATTTGTTATTTACCAAATTTAATAAAATTTGGTAAGATGCCGATATATTCAAAATATTTAAAAATCAATTGTTACTTTTTATTTTTGCAACACATAAAATTTGTTCAAAAGTTTCTTTAAGAGAAGATAATTTTGAAATTTTTTCCTGTATCAATGCAGCAATAAATTGTCTATTTAGCGTTTATACAGGATGTTAATTTATAAAAATTGATGTTGTTTAAACACTACATATATACATGCGCGCGCACACACATACACATATAAAATTTCAATCTTATTGTCAACAATCTCCGTTAATTGCATCTCACATTATAATTGGTCAACCGTTTTATTCATTGCGTATTTAAGTACAAGCTCGTGATTTAATTATGTGTATCACCATTACATTTGAATCTACTCGTTAAATTGTAAAACAGAAAGAAGAATAAGACGCGGAAAAAGTGTAGAATTTAATAAAACGCATTCCTCTATATTTTTATATCTATTTCAATAGTAATCGTTTACGTCCGTGGTGTTGATAACGTCCACAAGATTATCGACAAAGTCTTGACACTCAGCTCGAGGCACATCCTGTTTGTTCAATGATATAAATAATTAAACTGAATTATTATCACTCCAAATAGAGTTATATAATGATAAAGATCTGTTTACGTCATGACCAACCGGTATGTAGTTCTGGCGTGTATCGATTAAATGACCAATAATGAAACGGCATATTGCGCCTCCGGCCTAACTCGGATGTATCTCGTTGATGAGAAGATTATTGATGTGTTATCTTTAATTTATACAATGCACAATGTTCTGTCCATATATGTATTAATGACGTTCATTTAGATTGAAACTATGAAATCGTCATTATCTTATGAGAGAAACGAATATCTCATATTGAAATTCAAGATGAGTTACATGAGTTATATTTACAATTAAGACAGAAGGTTTATCATATAAAAAAGATTTGACGATGATTATATTAATTGAAATAAAGATAGACAAGCGAGATATACATCTAAATTAAAATATAAAAATTTTTATTTACTACTGTATATTAAAGTAATATTTTTTATTCAATATCAGATATTTACATCTCATGATCAGTTAGGAACACTATATTTTTTAAAGATATACGTACAAAATGTTGCGTAATTTCAAGATATAAATCTCACAATCAGTTATTGTGTATTTTTCATTGTTCATTTCATTAATCGGATGTCAGATTAACAAATGAGTACGTGCTTTTTCTTATTGATCATTTATTATGTCATCGCATAAGCGATATTCTAGCCATCCAATTGGAAATTTCTACACTGCTATTGTATATCTTTATTTTCTACACGCGAACATTATTGTTGATTTAATGACCGTATTGTTTCCCATGCAGGATCGTTATCTTATGTTTGATTATCCTGACATTCTCTGTTGCTGGCGCATCTATGGAGCATGCAAATGCCGTGCTGCGATGATAAATCGGTATTGTCTACAGAAACTGCATAAAACGCATATATTATACGTATACGTACGTTTAGTGCGTGCGGAGTTTAATTGAAAATATAACTAAGCTTTTTCACTAAATTGGTTAATCAAACTTTGCTATTGACAGCGATTCTTCCGCCTTTTATTTATAATCACGTGCAATTCTGTCTCTTTTTATTTATACCCTACTATCACTCTAGAATTCAAAAAAGCGGGAAAGAGATATGGAGATTCCGTGTCGTTCAAATTTATTTCCGTGCACTAAACAATGATAATTTTTAATTTATTAAAAACAGATAAATGAAATCGATTAAATAATGCGAACGAAACAAGGGTAAAATGTCGAAGCTGTTGCTGAAATCGGATTGAATTTTAAATATCACCAGATATCGGCAACAGGTACAGACAGACCGAGGATAGAGTACGTTTGTTAAAGAGTATAATTTTTGCTAAGATCTCTTTCTCTCTCAGAGTTTTGCATATACCGATATAAAGAAATTTAATCAAGAATGTGTGTGTGTGTGTGTGTGTGTGTGTGTGTGTGTGTGTGTGTGTGTGTGTGTGTGTGTGAGAGAGAGAGAGAGAGGGGGGGGGAAGAGAGGAAAAGAAACAGAGAATAATTAGGATTATTATATCAAAATCTATTTCTTGTGATGTATTACATGAAATATTGCTACAATTACGTTAGAGCAAAAATCACCAAAATCAACATGTCTCCTAAAGCATTTTATTTATCAAAAACCAAACGTTCCATTTTATTAATACTAATGGAAACATAATTTACTTAAATAATTAAACAAGTAAAAATGTAATGCTGTGCTTACATTGCAATTATTGCGTACAAAAGATGCGCAAAATCTAAACTTATTGAGCACAAATACAGGTCGATAGATAGATACTGAAATGAAAAAATGTTCATAATAACGATATCAATTTGATGTTATCACATACATGTATATAAAATTGTATACATATTTCGGATAACTGTAAAATATAAAATTATGTAAAAATTTCTACATTTCTGTTGATATTGCAAGTGAAGTTTTTCATTAATTATCATATGGATAATCGTTGTTGGCATGACATAAAATATTGTTGCGTTACAGTTACTTGTATATAGATACTTGCTACTTGATACTTGTCATTTCAAACATTGACGTAATCAAACTGTACGGAAACCATAACGATATTAGATAACGGCGATATTAATTAAAAATGAAGAAGAATAAAAAATGTAACTGTAACGCAACAATATTTTATGTCATGCCAACAACGTTTATCCATATGATAATTAATGAAAAACATCACTTGCAATATCAACAGAAATGTAGAAATTTTTACATACCATAATGTGCAATATATATATCGATACGTTGTCAATATTGAGAAAAAATAATATATAGTTTTTGACAGTTTTTCCAAATATGTAAATTTTTTCTCAATTAAATTTAACTTTGTAATGATTAAAACAAATAATAATTAAATAATATTACTTGTTTTGATCATTGCATTTGATATTAGGAGAATATGGTGGATGTAATTTAATATTTCATTTTAGTTTCTTTATTTTGTACAAGATCCGTTTTGTAGCATAAGGTTTTATGTGTTGTTGTGGTGAAAAACGATGCTCTTATAATTGGCCAATATTGAACGCTTCTTTTGTGGATTGCTATCTTTAAATTGTCTAATTGTTGAAGTATTTGTTAGAATTAATCGTTTGGCAAACGATGAGGAGAAGTTCAAAATAAATTATTTTTTTTAAATCTTAACAAACAAAAAGCATTACCTTTTCAAAATGCAAATTAGCTTTTACCATAAATTCTGCACCCTTATCTGTTAGTTTTTAAGCGTTGTTTACGTTGCTCATTATTGTATGGGATCCATCTTTCATTACCAGTCACAAATCGATCCAAAACGACTCTTTATTTAGTCGGTCAAACAAAGAAACAGTTGCAGAAACTCGATTCAATTTGTTTGCTTCGATATATGGATGCCGCATTAGCAAATTGATCTTTTTTAAATGAGGCCATTTATTGACGTTAATTCTCTCAGCAAGCTTTTCTGTTGAAATTTGTGAATTATTTTGCACAATGTCATCATATAGGTGATATAGGCCAGAAGATCACAAACATAGCCGGTCGTTATGATAGAAATTACTAAACAGTTTCAATTTTGTAAACTGTTTTTTCAATTCAAATTGCCGGTGCAAGATCCCGATCGACATTTTGGGCTTTTAACGGCAGTTCTTCCGATACTCATAAAGCATAACACATTGTGCATGCAACTTTTTCTCGCTCATTTTTAATATTTTCTTACAATGCAAATTTATTCAAAACACGCAAGTCTTTTGCTCAAATAGCCATTGAATATGTCACTTTATCATAGATGTACAACACGTACACATAACAATCGATAGCGCTATCATACAATCTCCTAAAGATATCTATTGAAATCGGACACGAATTTTTGCACTCAATATTTATATGAAAAAATCTTCTTTATATAATATTTCATACGGTCATGTACATGTATACAAAGTGCAAAAAAAGAATTTTACTTTAGGAATAAAAACAGTCGCAGGAAGTTATTATAAATCTGACAAATAAAGAAGCTAGTCCTATGATAATTATCGTCGTTTTTAGCGAAAATAAGCGCCTAGTGCGAAAGTGCATTGTCATCATTCGGTTCTTTTTCTCTCGTAATTTAGGTTGTGTATGTAGCATATGTTCATGTAGACGTTTTAAAACTTTCACATAAAATGTTGCATTAACCGTTTGATCCTGTGGAACAAATTTGTGATGGACCACTCTTCGAATAAAAAAAAAAAAAAAAATAAAAAAAAAAGATTTTGATTTTTGCATGATTTTTGCACGCTTTGTTGCTGCGAGGCAACCTTCCTCCATTCTTCATTCTGTCTTTTTGTTCAAGAATTTCTCGCTCGCTTTTATCGAGTTTCACAAGAAATTTAACATTGGTTTTCTCTGCTCGGTTAAAACTTTTCGACCGCGCAAAAAAACTGCGTTCACAAATACTGCCACAGAAAAATACGTATGCACTCGATACAATCAAATTTGCACTGATGATTCCTAAGCTTCTCCGTAGACGGCAAATTCTCAAATCAGCATAGAAGCCTACAGGGTTGCCATATCGGTAGAAAAAATTCAGTGCACGAATATTTTGTTCACATTTGGTAATATTTGGTGTAATTATTATAAAGATAAATGGTATGAATAAGAATGCCAATTGTAAAAATAAATTCAAATCAGTTTTATTTCGATGTCCTTAATTCTTCGTTATTGTCATTTATTAATTTTATTGAATATTTGATCCTTTTCTTTACTAAATTATTAATAAGTATTAGATAATAATTTTTTATAATTTTAATTTTTGTAAATTTGATATTTTTAAAAGCGACAAAATTTTTGAAATTTATTGGTATGATTTAGGCGAACGGTGTATACATCTTTTGCAACATGTTGCTTATAGTAAATTAATTTCTTTTTAGTAAAAGTTTAAACATTACCATAATAAATACTTGAAGCATTAAGTTACAATTTTCTTTGAATATAAATTAATTCTACAAGAGAGATATAATGAAAAATAATTAAAATGTTACACATTTAGCAACTTTTTTTCCATACATGCATAAACATGTATTATATCATATATGTATAATACATTAACCCTGCAACGAGGAATAACGGCATGTTATTATAGTTGTATATATTGTATATATTGTATCGACGAAACTGACGATACGGATTTGTAATTTATAATGAAACTATATGTATAATTGTATACTTATGTCCATCAACACAATTTGACATTCGTTGCATCAAGTATAATTCTTGTTGATGAAAAATTTTTATTTGAGACTTTCATTCCTTTCACAGTTTATATGCTACATGATACTTCAGATTTATAGTTACACTTTGATCGTAATGCGTTCGCTTAAGCACAATGTATTTTACTCGATAACGTTTAGATTTTATTTTCATGTGCTTTATTGTTCACGTGTAAAATTATAGTATTTACGTTATAATAGCATATAACATAGTCTTATAATTTTGCGCGTTGAACAGACCAATTACAATTTTGTAATAAAATGTTTTGTATTACGTAGCGAAAGAAACTAATGAAAAAAGTATAAATTTAGGAAAATGTGATATTATTTTTTTTCTAAATAGAGAGCACTCACTCAAAACTCAAAAATTATTGATGCCTTGCTTTATTTTTTTAAGGTAACTTACTCACTTATTTCATTTGTCGAAGAAACATTATTATATTTATCAAATATGTTAATAAACATATTAACGAATATTTGTTAAAATTTGTTAAAATTTATATTAATTTGTAATTAGATTTGTAATCAATATAAATTATTATTTGATATTACTGAAAAAAAAGAGAAAATTTAAGTAAATGCATATTTTATCAAATTGCATTACCTCGTGATCCCAATTCAAGAGACCATTATACATGCATCAACGATGGCTATTCAATAATACCGAGCTCGATATAGTCAAATTATCGTTACACTTTACAACAAACACTTGTATGGACACGTAAACGGACACTTTGTACGACGATCCATCTTTTATTGGATATTTTCACTTGACGTTCAACGGACGTTCCACTTTAAAGCATAGAAATAACGGAAAGGAGGCTCAGAATGCGTTTCATCATTGGGTTAAGGTCGGGTTAATTGATTAACGATATTCGGATAGCGGCAACCACGCGCGGACTTAATTTTTTATGTTTTAAGCGCAAGCCGCCCGCTCGTGGCCGTTAAATCGCCATTGTTGTGCAATTATGCGTTTTCATACCAAAATTCATAATGTTGTTACTGAACGTGTTAGATTTACATGTCCGGCACATGTGCCTTCGTTTGCAAGTCAAATGTAATCTGTTAAGTCAATGTTTATTCTTAACATTAAATAGGTTTGAGATTGGAATGTTTTCTTTATTTAACTGTCCAATTTACTCTATAACATTTTTAAATAAGAAATAACTCTCTAGTCCATTGACTTGTATTAGATGTATAAAGAACATCAGAAAAATTCTTTTAAAAAAATGGCAATTATCTTTGTATCTTTTTGGCCCCTCCATCTGAAAAAAAAGATAAATAACGTAAATAAAATACGTTTCTTTCCAAACTGTTTCATTTTTATTTGAAAATTTTTCCATCATCAATAATTTTGGAGAAAATCGATTGGATTGATTAAAGTGGGACACTCTATATATTTATGGATCTTCTTAGTAGCGTATTTTCTTACAGTATTTAATGTCCAATGTGTGTCAAGTGTAAACACACTATTAGTTTTGAAATTTGTCATTTATTATAGAAACAAAAATGTTTTTTTTTTGCAAAACGTTTAAACAATCAATTTTATTATTTTTGAAAGATTTTCCAAGCTTTTTTACATAAATAAGGTTTTCTTTCGTGAATGCAAGGACTTAAAAAATGACGACTGTATAGCATTTTAAAGATGTCTTTTCACGAGCAAAGTTGGCCAATTTTAAACTTCTTTTAATCCAACTTGTGTATTTTATTAAATGCTTTAAGTATTATAGATACTGTATGATATCCGATATGTAAAATTTTTTGAATTTCTTTCAAATAAGTCTTGTTAAATTAAAAGTTAATTGTCGTGAGGCAAATGACTACGTGTAATTCTCACTACGCGCGATCAAGGCCATAATTCACCAACAAAGCATCGTAGTATATTTTTTTAGCAAAGATAATTGCGTTTTGCTTGCTAATTACGACTACCACAATTTTATTTTTCTTGCGAGATATGAAATTCTGAAGCAGTGATGACAAAGCTTTCGTCATTATTATACTTGGTTAATTATTTGGGTATACTGCCAAATGAAAGCTCGTTGCTTTGTTACTCTGCCTCTTTACGTACATACACACGCAATGTATGCAACGCACTAAGCAACGGATAATTAAGCAGGTCATAACCTCACAACGGATATTTTGAAAGTATTCGCTTAATTATATCTTTTTGCACACATGTTGCATCTTTTGCTAGTTTCTTTACGCATATCGTAATTTTAATTTTAATTACACTGAAAGTATACAGTGGTTAATTACACCTGCGAAAGATTCGAGTTTCCGGCCCGTGAATACACCACACTATAAGAGCGAAAAGAACTGTTTTTCTTTTAAAAGCGAAAAATCTCATGCATAAAATCTCTTTGTTCTGAATATGCCTGTAGGATAAAAAATAAAAGTAATTATACCAAAAATACATTACAGATTGCTCGTGCTAATTTGATTAAGTAAATTTTTGTTTTTTTTTCCTCGTCTCTCTTTCTATGTATTACATGTATGTACGTGTGTTTGAAAATAATAATGACTCATATTCGTATGATTCTCGTTGAAAAACATGACAAATAATAAAACTTTTTCTCTGTTCGATAGGTAAATAGATAGGCAAAAATATTAAAACTCTTTTTTTTTAATTAATTCCTACGTCATTAAAGAAAGAAAGAAAAGGTCTTTTATTACATATTATTTAAGTTAAACTTGCATTAAAAATAATATTAAATAAATAATAGCTATTTATAGAATTTAAACTAACGTTACTAATGCTACTGTACGTATATTTTGTAGGATCTGTTGTAAATGCAACGTCAACTTTTGCGAGCATTTGTATTCGCCGTACGCGCAAACTTTATAATTCCAACGGACAACGCGGTATGCATATTTTTCTAAATCCTCTCGCCATCCTGCAACTTTATTAACACGTGACTATTGTAAACGGAGCAGAGTTTTTATGCAACAATTTTTCGTTCTGCTTTCCACGCCATGGTAGCTGGCTAACGGGTGGTAGAGATGATCCAATCGAGCTAGTCGACGTCAAAAAAATTCAAGTTGTTTCTGGTGACTCGTCACACAGCGTGTGCTGGTGAATCGATCAAAAACGTGAAAAAGGAAAAAAAAGAAAAATACTCGATACGCTAATAGAACGCGCCATTGGCGTACGTAAAATGCAATATAAAAAATAACGCTTTATCCCTTCAAAAGATAATCTTCGATGTTACTATATCGAAGATAGTAATGGCGAATGATCTATGTATGCATATGTATACATATATATATATATATATATATATATATATATATAATATAATATAATATACGCACACGTTGATATATTTCCTTCTATCTGCTGCGTCTATCTATGTATTACAATTTCGTTGCGTGTACATTTTTATACATAGATGAAATAAATAGTTTGTCAATGTAAAAATTTAATTTTGGCTGAGGTAATATTTTTTTCACAATAAATGATAATATGTAGAGGGAGAAAATTTTATATAGATAAGCTTATTAGCATTAATAAATTGATAGTCAATTTAACATGATGTTCATTCGGTTCAGATAAGTAGCATTTGAAGATTTGATTAGTTAAATTCTTACCTTTCGATCCAACCAAGCATTCTTAATTGCTATTTAGATTGCAATTGCTCAGTGAGCAGTTGTACATCTGGATGTTCACCCGTTATCATACTTTTTATACCATACAGCATTGAAATTCAAACATGTCTTGAAAATATTTTAAATGAAGAAATGAAACATCTCGTAAAGGTTGTCTGTAACACATGTCTGTTACATTTTCAAGATGTCTCTGCGATAGTAAAATATCCGCGATTCTTGCACTTGAATCAGATAAATTGCTAAGGTTATTAAAAAAAATTTGAAATCTTTCTCAGATCATATATATATATATATATATAATTCTTTGAGCATATAATTCTCTGAATGTAATAAATTTAAATATGATTTCTGTAAATAAATATTATTCTTGTAAATTTTTTTGTATTTTAAAAATTTAAAGAGCACTTTAGAAATAATATTTTAATTTATTATATTTAGAGGATTATGTACATACACACGAGTATTAAAAAATTACAAGAAAAATTATATATAAAATGGAATTAGCGTTTTCATTCTACGCGTTTTTTTATTATTATTTGCAATCTGCTTAATATAATAAATGTAAATACGATTTCACATGGAACGTACGGTGCGTGACAGGACGCGTTGAACACAGCACACGCCGCGCCGCGAGCAAATTAAAGAAATTTTTGCTCGTCCAATCGAGAAAAACAGTAAAGCAAGTTTAAAAAAATTCAAATTTGCAAATTTATCGCGTGTAATAAAAACATTTTTATTACATTTGACATTACATCAGAAGATTTTAGTTGTACAATATTTCTGTTGTAAAGTTTCACGTGACATTTTGCAGAATTCTTTCACAAGTGATGCAGTTGCGCACATCAATATAAAATGTTGAAATTTTTTTGAAAATTTTTTGCAACAATCGGTGTTGTATGAATACTATTCTAGTTTAAGAGCTGAGTTGATTGTCATTACATTATACACTTCATAGTATGTATTGATTATTGTTACAAAATTTAATTTATTATAATTATGAAAATTTTTAAATAATTATTATTGTATAGTTTAGCATTAATGTAATCTTTTAATTGTTTTCTGAGAAAAAAAACAAAAAAATTTTACTGTACAAAAATTGTTTTCTCTTGTAAAATTTATAAAAATGATTTATATCTACCGTAACATTAAAAAAAAAAAAATAATAATTATATTAATAATTATATTAATTTTTAGTGATACATTATATTAAATGAATCAAATAAGTGTAAAAAAAACCATTTCTAGGAAAAAATTCTAATTTCTCTAGAAAGTATTTCAAATAATGTACTCTTGCGCGATCCGTTAAAATGGCATATTTTCATATGCTACTAGACGAACGCTCTTTATTTCGTTACGTTTCTGCAGACTTTCTATTTTGTTTTTTTCTTATTCGTCTGACAACTTGACTTTCCGTTGCCTATTTCGTTCTTCTTCTACGGCAATCTGATTTCGAGTCATCGTTCTGATATGGTTTTAACATTCGCGTAAGAACTGCAGAAGCAATCTTTCATACACGAATATAGTTTTGCTTTGTTTCAACATTTCGAGTAGCTTTAAATTATTAAAAGCTACCGTGGCCAACTTAAGTGGCATTTCCGGGATATACCATATTTATAGTGTAGCATAGCATAGTGTAGCATCCAAAAAAGGCTTTTTTACCTATAAATTTTAATAGACGTATAGTTTTTAAAATTTTATAAATGCTATACTTAACAACAATCTCTAATAATCTATATTTAAATATCAATTGAACGTAATATTAAACTTTATATATTATTTTACATGTAATAAAGACAAAAATTTAATTTTTTTCTATTATTTTTATTGACATGTTTTTTTCAGTTTTGATACATTTTTGTAATTGTAATATATATGTATACATATATATATACGAGGTGTGTTCAAAAAGTATCGCGAATTTTGAATTTTCGCGGGTTACGTATATTCGAATTTCGATCTTTTTGTGGCGTTATGTTGGTACTCATGTCTCTCACTTATGCCGACAAGCTCGGCCATTTTGAATGTTCACTTAATTGTTGACAGCTGCACGTGTTTTGGATCGTCTTCGATTTTTACCTATTCAAAAAAATGGATCAAAGAACCTGTATCAAATTTTGTGTGAAAAACGAAATTAAGTGCGCGGATGCATTCCGAATGTTGACTGTGGCATACGGAGAAGCTACCTTGGACCGAAGCAACGTTTATCGGTGGTACAAAATGTTCTCAGAAGGCCGAGAAGATGTGAACGACGAAGAGCGTGCCGGACGCCCGAGCACTTCAACAACAGACGAAAAAATTAATGAAGTGGAGAAAATGGTATTGGCCAATCGTCGAATCACCGTTAGAGAAGTTGCTGAGGACCTAAACATATCGATTGGCTCGTGCCATTCGATTTTTATCAATGATTTGGGCATGAGACGGGTCGCCGCGAAATTCGTACCAAAATTGCTCAATTGCGACCAAAAACAGCATCGCATGAACATTGCTAATGAGATGTTGGACTCTGTCCGCGACGACCCAAATTTGCTCCAGAGGGTCATAACTGGTGACGAATCGTGGGTTTATGGTTATGACGTGGAAACCAAAGCTCAATCATCTCAATGGAAGCTGCCGCACGAACCAAGACCGAAAAAAGCGCGCCAAGTTCGGTCGAATGTGAAAGTTTTGCTGACAGTTTTCTTCGATTGCAGGGGCGTGGTGCATCATGAGTTCTTGCCACAGGGTAGAACGGTCAATAAGGAATATTACCTGCAAGTTATGCGCAATTTGCGCGAAGCAATCCGCCAGAAACGCCCGGATTTGTGGAAGAACAAAAATTGGCTTTTGCACCACGATAACGCCCCTGCTCACACATCGTTGCTTGTGCGCGACTTTTTGGCCAAAAACAACACACTAATGATGCCGCAGCCACCGTATTCCCCAGATCTGGCCCCCTGTGACTTTTTCTTGTTCCCTAAACTGAAGAGGCCCATGAAAGGACGACGTTACGCTACGCTTGACGAGATAAAGACGGCATCGAAGGATGAGCTGAACAAGATAAAAAAAAATGATTTTTTGAAGTGCTTCGAAGATTGGAAAAACCGTTGGCACAAGTGTATAATATCTCATGGGGATTACTTTGAAGGGGACAAAATAGATATTCATGAATAAATAAATAATTTTTGAAAAAACACAAAATTCGCGATACTTTTTGAACACACCTCGTACATATATATATATATATATATATATATATATATAAATCCTAAATTATATTTTAACGATAACCTTCATAATATAATTTCTTAATTGATTTTGATTTGAATGTTTTATTTTTCAAGGTAATACTTAATGTTTAATATTAAAATATGTATAATGTTGAATTAACACAGTAGATATGTGTTAGTACAGCTTTTATATCGACATAATAAAAAAGACTCATGAAGGCTTATATTTTGGTATATCTTTTATCGATTCTCCTTTCTCTTACTCTCGTTTCTATCTACTCGTTCTCCTCAGGCTGACTGCACGTACTTTGTTCTACTTGCGTTCAAATATCGCACGTGAGAACACTCAATGGCGTTCAAGAGCTACTTGCCGAATTAAATATTGCTACCTTTTTGTAAATAAAATTTCAACTTTACACGAGGAAATAGTGTTAAAGAAATTAATTGATTTGTATTCTAACATAAAATTTTTATTCTCGAGCTTCGTTAGACTGTTTTTATTATAAAATATTTGTATTTCATTAACAAATTTTTAAACAGCTGCTTTATTTGAAAAACTATATACAAAACTTGATCTAAATTTCTTTAGACTAAAAGTATCGTTAATTATTATACTCAAAATGGGAAATGGGGGAATGGGGGAAATAACGCGTTATAAATGACTCGAGTCACCATAACTTTTATTTTTTTATAATAACAATTTGGTAATGATGTTATAGTTTTCATAACAGTAATTGTAATTAACGCCTATTACAAGTAATTCGTTAGTTGGCTCGTTATGTAACGAATAAAAGTAACACAAGAGTAATGCGTTAAAAGGTAACATTTTTTAATGAGTAACGACTTTATTGTTAAAAGTGGTTGTCATAAGGCTCAACTATTACTATTATGAAAAATTGTAATGTCATTACAAAATTTTAAAATAAATATTATAAAAGAGTAAAGGTAACAGTAATGGCGGGATTTGAAAAGTAACTATAGTTACTTATAGTATGCTCAACAATTTTTTATTGTTATTTTTTTATTAAAATTATGATTAGTTGATGTAAATCGAGAAAAGCATATCTTCAAATAGCTGAAATAAAGTTCGTTGTCCGTTTAGGCGTCATTGCGCCATTCATTGAGACATTCGAGGTACTATACTCCTGATACGAAAATTATGACTTTAATTAGGAGTTTTGCTAATCTCTTTAGAGGGTTATTTAACGTAAACATCAAACAATCTGTTTCCTCCCGAAAGAGAGGCTTTAAGAGAGAAACATTTCTCAAAGAATGAATCGTTCGTAGAACATGTGAATTGTTCGTAGAATAGGTGCGAATTTTAAAACGATGATAGATTTTAAAACATATCACGTCAAATAGAAAGAAAACAGCTCTCCAAGTTTTAATTACATGCATACTTTTCATATTGATACGAAACGCTCACTTTTAATTGTAATTACTGTACAGTGTCAATAGGCGTGTATGCGCGCGCACGTATATAAAATGAGAAATAAGTTAATTAAAACATGTTACTTTTATAAAATTTTTAGAAAAATTTAAATTAAGAGCATAAAAGTGCTAAATTAGTTGTACGTGCTAATATTATTTATAAATTAGCAGTGTATTGAAATAATATACTAACGTTTCGTTAACCATAATCATTGTATCATATTTATATTTTTTTAATAGATTTAATAGATGACATTATGTAGTTATTTCATGTAGAGATTGCAAATTTGAAAGCTAAAGTGTATCTAACAAGATCAGATCGATTAAACGAGAATTAACAAGGTTCTGTCGTAATTTTTCTGCTTTATATTGTATGCATATGATTTTCAGGTGTAGCGTACTAATACACACACACACACACACACACACCATGTCACGCAACATTTCTACATCACAACACAATGAAACACGCAATAATTTACAATGACGTTTAAATCAACCGAAAATTTACGGTTGATCTTTCCGCACCAAATGAGCTTTGTGCACCTTGCCATGTGTTTGCCTTCGGGTATCTCGCGCGAATAATATTAATCCTCTGATATCTAGTCGAAATTGTAGTGTGATGCAGAACTTTCTAAAAATGACCGTTAATATGAAATAATTACGCCATGATACAACATATACTTAAAATAGAAATACTAATATATATATATATATATATATATATATATATATATATATATATGAGAAAGTCGAGAAGGCCCAGGTTCGATCCCTGGCTGATGTGCTATTTTTCTTTAGAGCTTTTTTTAAGGGAAAATGGTATTTCCCATTGGTATCGTTGCTACATACATCAGACGCTCGTTAGTATCATTTATTATTAAGTTGATTTTTAATTTAACTTGATGTGATATTACTATTTCTTATTCAACCGAAAATTTATTCGGCGCATAGTTTCGTGAATTCGAAGAGGTGTATAAAATCATACAATAACTAACAGCACTAGGATCTGGCTACGGCCGATAAGGTATTTCGATTGTTTATCTGTCAAACAGTACTTTGACGAATACAATCGTTCAAGTTTTAATATAAAATATTGATTATTAACAAAGTTATTCAATAAAATGAAAATGGATGCCATATTATCTTCTTTCGCTTTATTAAATATGTCTACGCAATCATAACTTGCGATTAGTATTACGCAATAGTTTGTTTGAAGCTCAATAAGAAGATGGAAAAATTGCACTTAATTTTTAGTCACACCAACCTTGTCTTTTTATCGCCTTTTTGTTTCCTCTAGACGGTAATATCACCCTGACTCTGAGTGATTTGCATACGGTGGTGTCACGCGGAATTTTAAATAACTAAAGAAAGGTTCTTTCGCGTCGGTCGTGCCTGCGATTTACCGATGCGAGGACATGCATATTTTAGAGATTGAGAAGGTACAAAGTACAAAAGAGGCTCTCTAGCATCGTGCACTTGAAATTACTATTATGCAGTGCTTGAAGAAGACACATTTATTTTATAATATATTAAAATCGTTATTTTTCTTTATACACAGCTTTACACAGAGATACTTTTTTGTCTCAAAAAGTTTGTATTTTTTATAAAAGTCATTCATAGTTGACGTTTACATTAAAGGAATATACATATATGTATACGTGTAAAAGGCTTACACGCATAATAATTAAAAGTTAACAATGACACCATATTTTATTTCAAGTGCATCAAGTGATACAATAGAAATTGCTTTTCCAATATGGGATTTGTTTTAAGAATTACGGAATGAACATCATCGAGGATTATCGGCTAATCATTATTACGGTTTATTAAACCATTCGCCGAGATATAAATCCGTGTTCATCGAATGATATATAATACAATAATTTACGTACTCACATAGTATATCGTATTATCGTTTATCTACGCTTAATTGATGGTGTGAACATGGTGTGAACAACCTTATGCTTTTTTAAGACAGCCTAAAATTTTGATACAAAGCTGTAATGAGGACACGCATATTTTAACACTTATTTTATACATTTAACGATGATATGCCCCTAATTGCAATATGCAAACATGTTTTTCTTACACCAATTGATTCTTGCTTCATCTTATTAGTCATTATTCTGTATATAAAAGCGTTCAAGCAATATTTTCAGAATCAAAAGTTCTTAAAGCTTATCTCTAGCTTTCAAGTTGTTCGTAGAAACATGTATTTCGAAGGCTGTGACACGGTCAGTATACGTGGAACGTTGTTTAATATGTCCATATCCTATATCTATATAAATGAAATACGCCACACAGGCCATGGCACAGCACAGGCAGAGAGAGAGAGAGAGAGAGAGAGAGAGAGAGAGAGAGAGAGAGAGAGAGAGAGAGAGAGAGAGAGAGAGAGAGAGAGAGAGAGAGAGAGAGAGAGAGAGAGAGAGAGAGAGAGAGAGAGAGAGAGAGAGAGAGAGAGAGAGAGAGAGAGAGAGAGAGAGAGAGAGAGAGAGAGAGAGAGAGGAGAGAGAGAGAGAGAGAGAGAGAGAGAGAGAGAGAGAGAGAGAGAGAGAGAGAGAGAGAGAGAGAGAGAGAGAGAGAGAGAGAGAGAGAGAGAGAGAGAGAGAGAGAGAGAGAGAGAGAGAGAGAGAGAGAGAGAGAGAGAGAGAGAGAGAGAGAGAGAGAGAGAGAGAGAGAGAGAGAGAGAGAGAGAGAGAGAGAGAGAGAGAGAGAGAGAGAGAGAGAGAGAGAGAGAGAGAGAGAGAGAGAGAGAGAGAGAAGAGAGAAGTTGTCGATATCATGAAACATAGAATAATTTACGGATATTAAATGACACATCGTGTTAACTGTCTAATAAATGTGTATTTTTTAATTTATTTCAACATAATCTAGTTGTGTCATAATATTAACAATTATATTATAATAATTGTGATAGCTATAATTAAAATATTTAATTACTGCTAACTATTATAAATTAAGAGCAGCAAAATTATTGATAATTTGGTTTTATCGGCGTTTGAATCCTCATTATCTTAGCTTACTTACGATATATTTACATTTTCATACAAATGTGTTTCAAGTAACGTTAATATTATAAATTGGATGATACGACGAGAGCTTACAACATTTGTACGTATAATCTATATATGGTACTATAAAACGCAATATATATTCAAATTAATATTGTGCATTACGTGAAATATAATATAATGTAATATAATACGTAACACATAATGTATAATGCATAATACATAATACATAATACATAATACATAATACATAATACATAATACATAATACATATTTACAACAAGAATAAAAAGTAAAATTAAATATGTTTAGAATAATCACTAATTGTGAGACATAAAAATAATAAATTTCAGCTAATCTGATAACCTAACCTAAAGTTTAATAAATTTGATAAAATCAATTTTTACCGTCCAAAGCAGAGTATGAAAACAGTAATTTGGATAGTTAGCGATTTTCTGACTGGTTACACGCAAACTTATTTTATAACGAAAGACATTGCGCTGGTGTTCAGATGTTCAGGTAACGAATAACTGTCAAGGGGTCGATAGTTGTGCGGCTTACCCTACATATCTCAACCGTCATGTTTTAATCAACCAATCAATAAATTCTCAAGCTAGTTCCCACGGCTTTAAAGTCGCGGAAGTCACCTGGAACGTTATGAACTATCCATTGTCCTGTTAGACACGTGTTGCATGTATAGGCTGATACGATAGCACGTTTTAGGAGCTAGAGTAGCATTTAACTCGTGAATAACTTGATGCAACGGACGTTAACAATTTAATTCAATGTTTATCTTGAAATTTACTAATTCAGAAAATTACACACATCTTTCTTCAATTATAATAATTAAATTAATTCAATTTAGGAATTAAAAGAAAGTTTGATTGAACGTTGCATTGAGGAAAGTGTATAAGTACGTCCTATCTATTTTGACGATACTTTGAAAGATTGTGTGTGTTGCAAATATTTTTCTACAATTTTTAATCACCATTCTTGAAAATGCGACGCACAAAAGTATAACAACATTTAATTTATATAAATACTTGATAATTTTTTATTTATCACATTTTATACACATTTTATACATTTTACTTATTTACATACGTATGATTTAAACATTTTAAACGCGCGCGCGCGCGCGCGCACGCACGCACGCACTCACTCACTCACTCACTCACTCACTCACTCACTCACTCACGCACACGTACTATTTGGAATAAATTAATGAACAGAGAGATATTATTTCTGTTTAAATAATTATTGATAATTTTACATAATAATGAGAAATTGTAAGTAGTTTTGCTGGCTTGATCTCGATGATCTCAAACACTTTAAGTGCATTAGTAGAGAAATAGATCAAGTTATCTATTGTTATTGTTTTCCAATGTAACGATAACTTTTCGATTCAGTGTCATACTTCCCGTACTTCCAACCAGTTGTTTTCTCGCCGTTAGACTATCTGCTTAAAAGTTTTGTTACACACGTGTAGCGAGTGATGGTAAAGACACTTTGCGCAAAGGGAAATGCGACAGTCGATTTATTATGTACAACGTGAGTCATACCTTGATCGATACTTGCTCTGCCAGTACATTCCAGTTGCTATATTGCAGCAACCTTAGTCTTTTCAACTATGTAACGCTGTCAAGTTATTTCAATTTAATTGTACTTTGCCAACTTTTTCATCATACGAACGCTCAGATATGTTTCAATCGTTTATTTTTCATGCATTCTAACTCAACATTTTTTAATTATAAAATTTGAATTAGATTCTAACTGAATTTTATAATTACAATAAATTCGCTATATTTTTATAATTTAGTCTAAAGGCAGACCGACTTATTACGTGAATATAATGCAATCGAGTTTGCGACACGATGTAAATCTTTTCAATTAATAGTAGTGCATTGGTAAATAAATTTTAAATTTTAGTTGTTTAATTTTTTATATAATTATCATTAGAAATTATAAGCATATTAAAATGTGCTTTGAATTAACAAATTTTATTTGATTGTATTTTGAGTCTTTGTTTAGTGAAGGATTAGAAAAGTTTAAGAGATTATTATAAAACTAGTGTATAAATTTTAAATTTTGTTTACAGTGTAGGAAAAGCAAGATATACATGTATTTACATAGGGAAACGGTACCTTTTTGCCATTTTTTAAATGTAATGTTTTATACAATAGAATAAACAAGAAAGCAACATGTTCATAAAGTTGCACGGTATGCCAAACGTTAGATTTTCTAATATAAGAAACTTTTATATTAGATTTTTTATTATTATATTAGACTTTTATATTAGACTTTTATAAGAAATTTTTATATTTGACACATGTGCGCACACCCTTATATTTAATTTACGTATGACTTATTGATGAAATTTAATTAATTATTAATATTAAGCTTTAAAATGTTAATTGTTAATTTACTTTTGTTCTTAAAATTTATATGTTTCTTTTTTGCCAGAAATATTGTTTTAATTAAAATTATAACATTTTTTTCCAATTTTTACTTAATATTAATGCATTGAGTTTTATCTGCTATCTAAATTATTTATTTGAATATATATTGATCTATTTGGAATAACTTAATTTTAGGATATCTATATGTAATTGCTGTAAACTTTTTGAATAATGCTTTTTATTTCTTTGAATATTTATACAATAGAATTGACGTTTATTTGAATCATCAATCGTTGGATTCTGCTGGATTCTTCGGTATTCTATAATTATTACGATTTTATCTCGACTAATTGTCATGTGTAATAGCATTGTACATTACATTACAATAGCATGAGGTTGATAATCATCTTGTCTCACGCATCTAGCAGCTGACGGTGCCGTTATCGGCAAACCTCAATACGTTTAAACGCCATATCCGCGTGTGCAAGATTCTCACCCTAAATTTTATCATGTCACGCGATTTTCGTATCTTTGATGGCGGTTTAAAGAATACGTCTCAATGTACGCCGGAGTGGAATACGTGAGCAGCGAAGCAAACAGAAGCTACGTGTTTCGAACGTAGATGAAGATAATGATACTGTTCAAATTATGAATTTATGAGAGGAATTACTCACATACTTGTTCACGAGTAAAAAAGGAAATTTTGTATCAACAATTTACAAAATACAAAAATGATCGATTATATTGTCAGAGGCTTTACTGAAATTAGTGTTTTAATACTGAATTTAATACTGAACACTCCTTTATTTCCCGTACAATTATCACATAATACTTGTAAAATCTATACATGTATGTAGATACGAAGAGTGAGAATTAATTTCATTAGAATTAATTTCAGAAGTGGTAAAAATTATAATTTGGCATAAATTTACATAAGAAAATTATTCAATAAGAGAGGAAAATGTCTGAATGTAAAAGTTTTTAAATAAAATACTTTCGCATAGAATCTCCGACCACGTTGAGAAAGTTTGGTTTCCAACTACATCGATTCGATCTCCCCACTTGATAGTCGAGTGACAGCGCGCGAGGCTAATATACCGCATCGCGAAACCGGGAGTTGCGTGCAGGCTCCTTAAAATTCAACTGAAAAGTCTCTGCAAAGCTATATGCAAGATTTTCTTTTTTGGTCCTACTTCGGTAGAGTGACACAGGATGCATCTCCGATAAGAATCCTCTGTGTGCGCAAGAGTGTGCCTCTTGTGTGCTTTTAGCGAGCTTGAAAACTCGTCGATCCGTGTCCCTACACAGATGAGAAATAGACTCCAAGAAGTTGATGCTCTATTTCTATGATTTGCCTCGATGCCGACTTTTCGTTATCGAGGCATGCGCGCTTCGCGCCTCGCGTTTGTGCGCGTCTATAATTAATCAAATCGCGATAATAATCGCATCAGAGCATTTCGCGAGCAGGTAGAGAGCAGGTTAAATTGAATGAAAAATCTCCTTTGTTTGATAAGTTGTTAAATAATTATTTAAAAATTAATTAATTAAAATCCGCTAATTAGCGGCATATGTTATTCGTGCAATTCGGCGACAAGAAACAGTCCAGAGCTTACGTGTGTCACAGCCACACACAGTTAGGAGAGAGCGACGAGATATTTCGAGTGTACTTAACGAATGGCACAATTGTAACTACATGCCGCTCCAGTTTTCGTCGCGTGTATATTCGCCAGAAACAAAAATATTCACTTTTGTTACATTTGCACGTCACCGGAATAAGTTCTCGAGGTAAATCGTGAAAATACGGTATCAACTTTTCAGAGTTTACTTCTCAACCGTGTTGAGACTCAACGTCAACCCTCCCTTCATCGATGAGAGTAGCCTATGCTGAAGAGTAGGGAAGACCGGGGCTAAATGACACCAAGGGCTTCTTGGCAATGTAATTTTTTTTTAGTATTTATCTTGAAACGAACAGTAAATAAAAAAATCGCGAAACATTCTTTTAGAATACAGATACCTTTCTCTAAGTTTTACTAAAATCGGAATAATATTACATTTTTAAAAAATAAAAAACCAATTTAACAGTAGCAAAGTAAATTTTTGAGACTCTCAAAATTTTATATTAACATTTTTTAACGTCAATGTATAAAGTTGAGCAACGTGTTACTAATTAGAGTGAAGTTTTTTTGCAAACGTATGATATACTATTTTGATTGATAAACGCAATTTTAATTCATAAAATGATTGAAATGAAGCAGATGAGAGGTCGAAGTCAGTTGGCTCATATTCAACTCCGCGTCACGCCGTGGCATTGATTATTATACGTGCAGATTACATGCATTTTATACGGAGCCCTCTTGTCCCACTACGCTACTGGGGCCCGGTTTTTCATTATCTAGTTATCTTATGATTAAGCTTAGATTTAAGTTTTAGCCAATAAGCTTCACCTATGTCATCGTCATGGATCAAGTCCATTGGATAAAACATCAAGTAAAATTTAATCAGTTAATTAGATAATGAAAAACCGAGCCTAGGCCCTACTAATCAACTGACCCCGATATTGGGGCAAAATGGCCACGTTGTTGCACGTTTATATTTTGGTTATTATAAAATAAAACGTACGACCAACAAGATCATATTAGGCATTAACATATGGAGAAAGGTTGCCTCTATCACGTTTGTATAGGCAATTACAACAATTAATTGTTTGAGAAGTTCTAGCTTTAAAATTCTAAAATATGGGGCGTTTAGCCCCGATCTCCCCTAAACATTTAATTCATAAAATTATTTCGCCAAATCGTCCGCGAATACACTCTGATTTACTGATATTAATTAATTAATTTTTCATTAATTACTTGCAACTTTGCAAAACTTTGCAAGCAACTCTTGTGCTCAGTTTAATCCGCTTTATCCGCCCACGAGAGGCGATTATTTATCTACGCCCTTGTATTAAAATTATTACATTTTGCTGTTACAAAGATTATGATAAATTGTAATTGATGCAAGTTAAATTAATTCTCTCGTATAATTTTTATTTTTCTCAATTATTAACTTATTTATGTTATATAGACTGTATAAAATGGTCTAACTCTAGAATATTTGAGAGTAGTAGATTAGGGTAATTCAGTTAATTATAAAATAAATTGATAAACCAAGTAATAAAATATAATTTTGTCCGAGCCCTAATTTAAATCTTGTATGATAAATTTGAGAAAATTCTTCAAATTTTAATCTTGCTCTTCAAGAATTTGTTTTCAACATATTTCATATGGAAAATAAGTCACAAATAAACATATAAACAATGGGTTTTTATTTTTTTAATTTCTAATATAGTGCAATGTTCAGTTGATGAGAAACAAGGGGTTGCATCGTGCTTTTGGAAGCGTCTGTGCCGGTATTAGCAACCATACTCGTATTTGACACTTTCATTGCTAGAGAGTAAAATCTAATATAGTAAAATAATTTTAGGGATAATATAAAAAATTTAGTCCAACTGCATAATAATCTGTTTCAACTCTTGAGAAATCTACTTTAGAGACGTTATTAAAAGACACTCTTTGTGTTAAATCGTTGTCATTAAAGTATTATTCAGAGAATACAAGGGAGAAAAACTAGTTTGCGACCGTGGTTGACATCAACGTGACGTCAACCACGAATCGCACTAGAAGTTAATGCGATTTCCAAACAAGCGTAACATTAGCTGACTCTTTCAAACTTAGGCCTCTGAGAATCCTCAGTGAACTTTTGTTCCGTAATGTAACTTTGTCTATAACACGTGATAGATATCCGATAAAAATTTCTAGGTGTCCATAACGCGCTTCATTGCACGCGCGTGTGAGACTCAAGTCTCTTTCTTTCGCTGAGAATAACTCGCAACTCGGAATATGTGACAACGGAATATCGGTTCCGCGAGATGGAGAAATGCCTTTTTAGATTTTTACTTTGATCTCTGCCCACCAAGTTTTTAAGTTTTTATATGCACATGCGTGAGGCAGTTTCAAGGTGCGAGTGTTGTTCGAATCAGATGAAAACTTGTTAGCGGAATCAAGCACGTAGGAGAAGATCGAGAAGATGAGGGTGATGAGGGAATCTTTAAAGGAGATGGGATAGTTGCCAAGATGCTAGTGAACGAGTCGACATTGTGACTCCGAAGCTCACTCACAGAAGTCAATCGATTCAATTTAATTCCGCTGCTGCAGCTCTAACGATTTAACGGATTAATTGTAACTCATCGTTTGCCAAGTTTTTTTCTCTTTTAATTCGAATGGTTTTATTTCGTAATATTTAAAAAAGTGCAGTTTGTTGCACAATTAGGTTTGCGCGTATGCGTTTCTTGTCGATTGAAATTTATATAAATTTCATTGTAATTACTATTTAGTCGTATTAATAGTATAACTTATTCTCAAGTATACTCGTAGATGCAATTTAAGGATAGTGTATGCAAGGTTGTATACACATACGTGTGTGCGCACGTATAATTCATTTTCGGTACCAATATTTTGTCGAGAAATCTGTTTATTTATTTAATTATTTCATCAACTGCGATTATTGTGTAAATGTAAAGATATAAATATAAATTAGTCACAAAATTATTACATTACACAAATTGTATTTTAGTTTCCATTCATCTGCACCAAAAACTATTTTATTCATGAACAAGTTCTCACTAATTATCAGATATTTATTCTCGTATTATTCATTTGTATTCACACGAGTTCGCGTAATGTCCATTAATCATTTAACGTGAAAATATATTCGATGTTTGATTAACATTGATCCCTTTGATAATTGTTGCTCGCCATAATGCACAGTTGGTTTATAACATTTTATTATATAAAGAATAGTGATGAATGATTTTTGATAGTTTGATAAAAAAAATTAACAAGTTCTTAATAACAAATTTTTTTAAATTTACATTAAAAAAATTTTTTTTTAATTTATCCATTTTCAACGCACGCATTGTTATAATTAATGTTTACTAGACAGTAATTAGAGGGGTGTCTAGGAAAACTCATGAAACATCAGTCGTCATCATCGTCGAGGAACTACTTTACTGGTACGTCATCTTGTCGTTTTGCATCATGATAATCGAAACATCTTAACTCGCATAATCTCTTGTAATTTCGCTAATAATAACAAACGAGATCACATGTAAATAAAGTCCTATAAATAGTTAATAAACACATGCTCTCACGCGCGCATGCACGCGTAAAAAACATGAACAATTTCAGTTTTGCGAGTGTGAGGAACCTTTAAACTTTTTTTAAGAGTACAATCTTTTTTATCGGGATTTTTTCTTAACACTAACGTAATATAGTGAACAACGATATCAACATGATTTTTGTAAAACAACTTTTGTAAAGCGAATATTATATATTCTTTCTGTTTCTTCCTTTTATTGTTTGTGGTCAGAGTCAAAATTCGCGTATCTCTGACAGAACTGGAGTGAAAGAATTTCAGGAGGATGGAACATTTTCAACATTTTCAATTCCGAAACCGTTTAGGCGTGATCAAGGTCAGCTTTGTGCCATAAACGTCACAGTTATTGGAAAACACGCGAACACGTTACGCTTTACAGTAGATTTCTCTTGCTCTAAGCGAAATCGTTGATTTGGTCGCAGTCACGAAACATGAGTGCATTGCACGAATGTATCTACCCCTTCAAGCCCGTTGCCCGCATGCATTCCATGTATTTTATACTCGCGATCGTGACGTCAGCCCTTTTGCATTACGCGTGCATAAAGCGCTTTTAGAAAATATGAGTAAAGTATAAGGAGAATAAAGTTTTGTCTTGACATCCTTGCAAAAGAATGTATAAATCTTTCACGAAAAAGAAAATTTTATTCAAATTGTCTGGCAATATCAATTATAAAATTGGACTCATCTTTTTTGCAATGTATCGTAACATATATTATAGATAAAATCAAAATTTTATATAGAAAAATAAAAGCGTTACTAAAATGCATATATTATAGTTTCTCTCCCCCTTTCCCTTCTTCCCCCCCTCACTCACTCTTTCTCTCTCTCTACACACACACACACACACACACACACACACACACACACACAGTCATTCCGCGCATTACTCTTTGTCTTATAATAGTTGATATTAATCTGACCAAAGCGTAAAATCAATTTAGCAGCAGTCATAGTTTGATAACAGTATCGAAGTTGAATAATTACATTTAGTGTTCTAATTTTGCATTTTATTGATAGAAATAATTTTTGCACCGTAATTAAATTGTCAAACATGTCTGTGATTTTATTCTTTTATTAAATTATATTATTATTATGCGCGTGCATACATCTTATTTATTTCTATTATAAATATTGATTTCATTGAACAATAGTAGTTTATTTGATAGAATTGTATTGTTTTATAATAACTCTAGCAGTTTTGATAAAACATACTTGGTTATCTTACGATTATTCTGAAATATAAGTGACATTTTATGTGATTACTGGTATGGTATTTGTGAGACAAGTTTTTAAACGACTGTTAGTATATTTTAAATGATTGTTCCAAGCATGCTGAAGGGACTAATTTCCCAGAAACTTTTCCTTATTGCCTGTTTGTAAAACAGTTAAAAGGGAAAAATGTCTTTTAACAATTGTCTGCAGCTGTTGCGTATTGGCATATTAGCGCAACTAAAAAGTGGCGGAACACTGAACGAACAAGTCCACAAAAGCAGTGATTAAAATAACCAATTTGTTAAACACCTAATAACAAAGATAATACGGGGTAGCCGTAATACTCCTTTCTCCTCTATTTATAGTTTTTTCTGATTCTTAATATTATATAATTTTATATATATTTAATCTTAATTGGATTTATTTTCTACTGAATACGATAGAAACATGTTATTATAGAATGTAACATAATTCTACTGATTAAAATAATTGTTTCGATTTTAGCAATTTCTTATAGAAGAACTTACCGTTTAAACGCTAATTTATAATACACAGGCAAGTTTTGAGAACATTTTTAAGAAAATCTGTATGCCTCATGAGTAAAGTTTCTACTTGGGAAACTACTCGAGGCATCGTATGATGATATCTTAAACTTAAAAAGCGTCCGTTATCAAAGTTGTGATACCAAAAGAATATTAAAAGAACTGTATTACGGTAAATTTAGTTTTTTGCATCATATTGCTATAAAACTTCAACATTCTGTGTTAGGAAAAGAAAGATATATTATTACATTATTTTTGCTTATGATTTTAAATATTTTTGTATTTATACTTACTATTGTAATATAACTGTGCTTATATTCGATGGATACGTAGATTTAATTTTTATTATAATAGGTTAATTTTTTAATTTTTTAATTTTATTTTTGTGGCGGCTCGTATTACTACTTCTGTTCCTCTTCCAAATGCCAATGTTGCAACAATTATATTTCTATAAACTTTTGCTGTATGAGTATAGTATTTGTTACAAATGTTTACTTTTAGCATATTATTTTTTAGTAATTATTTTCTAAAATTTTTGCAATTAATTTTCTCGTTCATTAAAAACTGCAACGTCATTGAAAATACTTAATTATCTTTAAATTATGACATAATGTAAATCTGGAAAAATACGAAACAATGTTACGAGGTCTGTTTTTGCTATGTTCGGGAAAAATAAAACAAACATCATTTCTTATAGTTTTTGAGACGATGGTGTTATTTAAAATTACATTGCATTGTGAAAATACGTAGAAAACAGCGTTTAAATCGGGAAAATGTGTGACATTGCAATTATACGCGAGATAGGACGTTAACGCTACAGATATCGATGGTACATAGTGTCATTCATCATGTTTTGACGTTAAAAATACAGAATATTTAATTGAAATATTATATCTAGAAGCAAAAATATCAGACGCAAAGAAAAGTTTTCGTATCCTGGTACGTGGTGGGGAAAGCCAGCTGTGTAAAGCTGGTCCTCCAATCAGCCAATACTCAAAATTTAATAATGATTATTACTATCCGATTGGTGGTATTTGCTAGTCTAATCTTGACGATTGGTAGTCGAAATTGCAATTAATACTACGAAAAAAGACATTGCGTGAAATTGGTCTCCCTTTTATAAAATTCGGCTTTCCAGCTTGCTTAAGTAATTATATTCGTAAGCATTCGTTTGGTGATTGGCTAGTCCATTCCCGATAATCCCGATAGTCAAAACTGTAATTAATAATACGAAAAAAAGGCATATTCGATTCGATTCGATTCGATCTCATTCACAAATGCTTCATTCGCGCCGCACTGTTAGTCTGCACACATTTATCGCAATGCAATATTTTAAAAATTTTGACGTGCTGCACGGAATATTCTCTCTCTTTTATTCCGTATATCTAACCTTGCTAGATTCATACTAGGTGTGATCCATTTATTTATCACATCTACCTTTATCTGTTTCGCCTACTTTCACCATGTCATAAATTTGCACTCCAAAGCGATGGTATCGTAAAGCAGCTTTTTTAACATTTATATTTATTTATTTTATTCGCAAAAAAAACAAGAAGTAATGCGTACTTTATTTATACAATTTGTGATTATATGATTCGTCAACATTGATTTGAACGGTATATAAGTGCACATCTGCATTGCTCTTTCGTCATGAAGTAAAATATTCAATTTTTATGAAAAAAATAGCTTTCTGCTTTTTATGGATAAAAATTTATATAATTTTTACACTTTAATTACATTTTTATATGATATAAATTACAAAGAGATAATGGCTTTAATGGATAAGTATTGTATAATTGCCAATGCAAGCTTTCACGATTTTTAGAGCGTACAAACATAAAAAAGAAATAATTTTTTTATATAAAGTACATCTTAAAAAACGTTTAATATCAAAAATGATATACATAAAAAAAAAACATACATATACACAGCAACACAAGCGTTAAATTTACAAAACGACACTGGATCTTCGTGATTCTATTTATTTTAATTTGATTCGCTAGTTGCGCTTTATGAGTTTTCTTAAGTTTCTATTAGTTTACATATACTAATTTGTGTAATCAAGACCAGAGATTTACTAGGTGGAGATTATTATTTTTCATTTTTGCATCGCTATGACATTACTTACTCTCTGTAAACTTTCACTGCACTGTTTCTTCGCTCGTTCTCTCTAAGTTTTATTTTTATTATTTTTTCTTTTTTGCTGTAGTTTTAATTATTAATTTTGTTCTTAGATAATCTTTCTTAAAAAAAAAAAAAAAAAGTTTAAAGATATAAATACAAAAAAAAATGTTTTTTATCAGATGATACAGTTTTTATAATTTATATTTTGTGATAATTAACGTTTTTACAACAATCCAAAGGAAGTGTCTGAGAAATTGGGTCCCAAAATTGGCAGAAATAGCAACACTCAGACATAGCTCCATAGTGAAGAATTAATTATAAAATAAATTAATAAATTAAATAATAAAATATATTTATATCGATTGAGAAATACTGCTGGATGTGATATTAATATCGAGCTGATCAGTGTTTCTTTTATTTTAGCTATATCTCGAAAACGTAGAATCAAACCAAAATGGGGCAAACTGCATATGTTAAAGCTAAAAGTTGATACTTTTGCTTGGCTTTAATGAATTTTGGAAAAAGTTTAGTGCCGGTGCTACAATGTTTTGAAAATTCTATTGTAGAAATCATCACTTTTCATCGATCTCTTTCGATGACATTTTTTTGAAAATTGTGACGTGATAACCAACTTTGGCTGTCGGATTCGTTTTCAGCGACTAAAAATTCATCGGAAAACACTTTGTTTATTTAGGTTTTACAAAAAGTCTATTTTTGTATAATTTTGTTATTAATAAATCTGTAACGTTTGACTTATATTTCGGATTTTTAAGTGTTAAGGGAGTATTTTTGATTTACGGTTTTAAAAAATTAATTTTTTTTGCATTTTTGTATATTTTCTAAAGTTGTTCAAACCTTTTAAAATATATTCTCACAACATCAGTTTTGAGATCCCAACTTATCTGGAACTCGTCTAGAAAATAAAAAACGTAATTAAATGTAATTTTTTTTAAATGGCATTTTTTAAAATAGTTCCCATGATAATTCGTATAATTTTAATTTGATCAATTTGAAATTTTTTAATGTTTGTAACACTTTCCTGTACGCTGCACAACAATTCTGTTTTAAAACCACATTACAAGGAAAATATAAAAGAAAACAATATAGTTTTAGAAAACCAGAAATATTACAAAATGCTCTAATAATATCAATACATACTCACTATTGTTTCAACTATACAATTTGTAAGAGAAAATCGTATAAATTTTATTTTTGTTTTTCAAGAATTTGTTTTTAGCAGATTATACATAGCCATAAATGTATGCGTGGGTTCTTATTTTCTGGTTTATCAAAGATCATATTTTTATCAGTATTAATACAGTGCAATATTTAGTTTTCGAGAAATACGGAGGTGCTTTAGGAGGTTAGTATTGACAACTTTCCTTTAGTATTATTGATTTTATATTTTACATGACATAAAAATCTATACGTATATTTTCGATTAAAATGACCAACATTATTGAGAGTTTTATACTCAACTTAATATTTTTTTTACAAAAAATTTATATTTTGTTTCAAATGTTAGTTTCCTAATTACTTTATCATGGTTAAAAAATTGAAACGCATCCTTTCAGATATCGCTAGGAAGAGAGATTGCAGCCATTATCATCTAACTTTCGATGTATTTGATTATTCTTTCACATTGAAGAGGATCCAAATTCAGGTTCGAAACGTCTGTATACTTCATTAATACAATTTATTTATAACTTACATGGAATAGTTGTTTTTTTTTATGTTTGTACGTTCTAATAATTGCAAAGGTTCGTAATGGTATAAGTACTTATTTATTATATTTATCAATTGTATTTTTATACGTATCGGGAATTTTAAGCACGCCATTTTCAAAATTTTAAATCAAAATGTTATATGCGCTCACACACACACACACACACACACACACACACACACACACACACACACACACACGCGCGCGCATATACATACGCACGCACGCACGCACGTATACCTTTTTGCCACTGAGTTGACATATTATAACTATATTCGATTTTCATGCAGAGTTTCAGTGCGGTGGATGCATCAATTAGTTTGTTTACGTTAATCGACCTTTGATGCTCATAGTAATTTTTTACAGCTTTAATTAACTCAAAACGCTTTTGAAAGTGGTAATTAAAATTTTGTAAACAATACTTGAGGATATTTACTGATATTTATTGAGTTTTTGACCAAAAAATTGCATACTATTATCGATGTGTGAGACGTTTAATTCCATAAATTGTTTAATTCCATGAATTGTTCCACGAATGATGTTAAAATAGTATCCCTTATTGACTGTTAGATCGGGCGACAAAAAGAAATTTAGATTTTAGTTCAACCGCTTTGTTTAAATTTTAAATAAATAATCTCGGGTATTTTTTGAGCAGAAGATACGCATAAACCTGGAGTTTAGGGGGATATAATTTGCAGGCATCTAGAATCGGCCCCTCCTTGCTTTCCTCCCTTTTTTTTTGTTAAATTGCTCATTATACATATCTATACATATATAAATAGAGTTAGTCGCTCTTTGTTTAAAGCTTTCTTTGTATGTTAGGATTGGTAAAAATTTTTAACTTTGCACGGGGTTGTGGTAATGCGTTCTGTTACGTCAGCTCATTGTTGTATATATTTGCTGATATTATTCAATATAACTAATTTTCCATAAAATTTGATATATTTTGTCGATAATATTTTTAGCAAGCAAATTTGTTTTTAACAGACTTAATTTGATTGAGTATATTTAATAAAACCCAATGACTACATAAATAGTCTTTATTTGATGAATGTGTCGTTTTCAAAATATATACCTAATGTGAGAGACTGATGTATAAAATTGTTATTTTCTATATACTCGTGCAGTTAGGAAATTGAATGATATAATATAACAAATCATAAAATAATGTATATTTAATACATTTTTTGAAATGTTATCTGTTGCAGCAGATTTTTATATGACACATATAATATGTATATCTTTTAATAGTTTGGGCATAAAGCGCACGTTTTAATTATAAATTATTATAAAGATTATTACGGTAAATTACGGAAAATTACGGTAAATTTTATAAATGAGTCTTATTTTATGCTGGATTTCATTTAGAGTTGAGGTATCTTATACACAATTACGCTTTTCGTTATTTGTCTGTCTAAACAAAAGCTTGATAGTATAGTGCAGAAAGATTTCTGTAATATTGCAGAGGTAAGATATTGAAACATTGAAAAAGTTACATTTACATTGCGTAATGTCTCTAAGTAATGTCTATACAAGGTAGTAGCAATGTCCAAATATTTGCTTCGATCTGCGAGAAATATTTTTGAAATATTAGAAAAATCTTTCTGAAAGACTTTCGGTGAGATTGATGACTTATTTGGTTTTATTTCCACCTATTGCAGAAATATTAAAAAAAGAAATGTATACATGTACACATGTATGTATATGTATATACAACATATGCGGGAGTAAATGTTGGCTACATTATTGGCTACTTTTTACGAGTGTTGAAAAAGTTTATATCTGTTCCAGAATTCTTTATATAGTTAAATTCTCAAATATTCCAAGATTTTTTATTTTAAAATTTGCACTACATTTCCCAACTGTATAGTAAATGTTCATAATTACACTGGGTAACAAATTACAATTTTTTTTTAGATCACAAACTAGATAGGGTGATTCTTATAGATTTTTTTATTACTGAAAACGCTGTGTCACCTCATATATTTAAAAAAATTAGATTTAAAGTTGCCAAAAATGGCACTTTTCAGCATGTTTGAGCTAAAATAGCTCAAAGATGTGATGTAATACAATACAATTTCATTTACGGATTTGTTTTCAACAATCTAAAATCTATAAAATTCACGTATTTTATTAATGGCATTATGTAAATTAAAATTTATAATTATAATTAAAAGATAGGAAAAATAATCTCCGTTTACGCAATTTAAATACTCACCTGCAATTACGATTTCTCGGATCGCCGATTACGAACGTATGGCCAAAATTGTCAAATATAATTGCTTGAAAAATACTTGTTTGAATAATATACAAAAAACTTGATTTAATAAATACTGCATCATTGTTCCGTCATTCTATTTGTAAAATAATGGTTATTTACATTTGATATATTACATATTATAATTGGCATGTTTATAAAAAAAGTTGATAATTTAATGTAATAGCATACTATAGCAAAGGGCTAACGATCACAACATATATTATTTTACTCAACTTACACACTTCCTATAACATAATGAATAATAACACAAGCGGTTAAACAATTTATTTATCACAATTACATAAATGTGCCACGTTAATGAAAATATATAACGTGACTCGGCGTATAATTACGATTGTAAATTTTTCATCAGAGAGAACATATATTTATATGTTTATTAAACTTGATAATCATTCGTGCCACAGTCTTATGGGAATCACCTATCGTTCTCCATTATATTTACAAATTTTTACATTCTCTCTTGCTAATCTCTGTGTTTCGAACCAATTTTTTGTGTCTTATATCGCGCCATCATTACACCTGCTGCTTTTCGAGGCGGCAGCATAAAAAATCGGCTGACAAAAATATTTATATGCAAATTTGTTTCGTATACATAAATAATTTTATTAATATATGCACACGTATACATATAGATATACAGTGGTGCAGAGGCTTTAATTTACAAAATATTTACACGGCAAGAATTTTGTCCATTTATCGACATGTATGGCACTGAGAAACACACTTTTATTTAAAAAATTTTTAATTAAAAGTCTTTACTTTTGCCAGACGGTTTTTATGTTCGTATGCCGGAAAAGCAAGTGTAATATTGACGCGATGTAAAACACAAAAATTTGATTCAAAGAACAAAATTTTCAAATACCCAAGTTTGTTTCGGTATATAATCGGCAGAAAGATGGCTGGGCTATAGTTATTCACGTCGCAGTCTTAACTATAAGACTGCGACGTGAATAACTATATTATTATGATTTAACATACATACGTATAATTATTTTCTGTGATTAAAAATTTACACTCGTAATCTGTAATTATGCTTCATAATAAATGTCGTCCAAGTAGTTGTGTTCTTGTTAAAAGAATGGTACACGTATGTAATTGTGATATAAATATATTGTTTAACCGCTTATATTATTCGTTATATGTTCTAGGAGGTATTGTATTTAGGTTGAGTGGAATGATACATACTTTTGCTATAATAGATAATCATTTTTGTATAGAACAGGATTGTCTCTTTCCCGAATTACACCACGTAAAGGCTTATAACTTTAAAATTATGAACAACATTTTTAAGTGTTTTACATCATAATTAAGTGCAATATATTTCTTTTGCTATATAATTTGTTGCATTATTATAATCTTTTTAAACAAGGAATTTTGATAAGTTTCGTGCACGATTTAGGAAACAGGTCTCTGAAATCGCATCACAAGTTACCAAAATCGCATTGGTTCTCTATTATTTATGGACTCTCCTTTAGTTCGTTCCGTTCCACGTAAAACTTTATTCCGATAATATCTCAAAAATGCCTCCTTTTTTTTTTACAAAAATACCGAAAATCCTTTCTACTTCATTCAGTCTTACTTTATAATCTCTATACTTTTCGAAAGCACGCAGATTCGTAGAGCCTAAACACCATTTGTCGTATTTTCTTTTGGCCATTTTCCATTTGTTATAAAAAAACAACAGTTTATGTATAGCTAAAATTATCGGATAATATCTCGGAACATCGTGATGCAATTTAAAAAACTAGGGTATTTTGTAAAATTTTCTTTACCTAATCTACAAACGTGAAAGAAAAGGAAACTAACTTTATTAATCTAATTCTAACGTAAAAGTATTGTGATCATTGCGAATGATCAAAACCTAGGCCATTCACCTAATCTTTTTGCAATTCAACTATTATACAAAGTGTGTTAAAAAATAATTACACTATTGTGATTTTTCTTTAAACATAAGTAAAACAAAATTTCTATTGTGCCTAACGTCTCGATGTATAGTTTAATAAAAAATAAAACATCGTAGCATTGGTACTTGTAGTTTTCAAATAATCTTCTAGAGAATATAAATGTACAGTAATTGAACTTGTCGGCGAGGTAGCGCGAGCTTTAAGAGCCGGTGTGATTTCAACAACTTTCCATTATATGTTTTATTGAAATTTGCAAGCGTTATGTGACATTTTATTGCCTCATGTAAGTATTGTTGAAGTTATGAATGATATAATGTTTAGGAAAAATATGTTTTAAAAAACTTAAAGGAAATTATATAATATATGTACAATGTATAATGAACATGAACTTTTCTACTTTTATAAAGAAAGAATTTATTAAAAGGATTATTTTTTATTTTTTATTGTTATTTTTTATAACAGAATTCCACGCTTTTTATATGATGCTCGTTATGATAACGTATGTAACTTTGCGAAAATAAAGATAATTGTCGACATTAATTAATAATTATGCGTTAAAGATTACCTAAAATCTATCGATAGGAAGTCTAATATTGGAATGTTGGATAAATTCCATCAATAATTCATTTTATCAAATTTTTATTAGAACAGTCACACTTGAAATTACTATTGTTTTAATTAATTATGTTTTATTAATAAGCCATTTTTTCTCATGACCAATGTAATGTGTTATCGCACGTTCTTGGTCTTACCTTTATTAAAAATTTACTTAATAGAGATATTTAGAAAAAATGTAATAAAGAAAGAAAATCGTTTTGATCAGTTGGCTATATAATGACGAAAGTGCTCGTGGAAAGTCTTATGTATGACGTTCAGCGTTTCAAGAGAGAACTTTGATTTAGAAACTCGTGAAATCGACCTAGCTAGTATAAGAGTCAGATAAAGATGGATGTGGAAGAATTTTCAACATTCTTACACTTTCATGTCGACGGTGAAAGAACTTTGTTATATGTACGTACATATACATATATACAAGCGACACGACATGTATGAATAGTTTTTTTAACTTTGTAGTTACAATATCGATGCCAGTTGAAAATTCTGCCGACTTTTTTGATTACACGTTAAAAACTTTTTCAAGAACTTTGAATGAGCTGTACTGACATGTACTTAATAATTTTGCAATATTTGCAAAATTTTCCAATCGACAGTCATAATTAATCTATACATATATAAAACATAGATTATGCAACGTAATATTTACTTCTATAATATTGATATATTATATCTGTAGACTTAAAATATTTTATATATAAAATTAATTATCTTAAAATTGCTACCTTTTAAAATTAAAAAAAAAAATTTATTTTTTTGCTCGCTATAAGTAAATAAAAACTATTAGATTCTTGGGTATATTGATTTTATCCTCATTTTCTGCATATTATTCCGATTACGAGTAATAATGCAGTGTTGTTAAGTATTTGTTAATCAGACGACGTCTGATTAACGGTACTGCATTGCTGCTCGCAATAGTATAATAATAATAAAATAACGCAACGAATATTCATATGTATTAGCTTGATGTACTTTAGGATCTTTCTATTTTCAACGATATTTTCGATGTGGAAAATACTGTATAAAGGTAGAAACTTAGCAATTCAATCACATCTTTTAAATTCAACGCTCGCGTTCTACTAAAGAGATTTCTCAATTCGGAATTATTACAAGATATTTGGAGATTAGATAATTCTCAAATCAGTGTTACGTAAATTTACTCGTATCTTTTCATTATAAATTTTTAATGTTTAACGATGTACATGTATGTAGGACTCTAAACCAGGTCTACGACATGCAATCGTTTTATTTGTTAATTATATAAATATAGATATTTTAAATAAGTATCAATAGCAAGAGTATCGTACGCGCACTCAAAAGATGAATTGTGTCTTAAGGATTTATTCCTTTTTCCATGCTTCAGAATTCTTTGTGCATATAATTATTAGCAGATGTTCACGTAATACTATTTGTTGATGGAAACTCCCTTTGCCCCTGTGAAATGTTGCGCGCAGTTTATTTCACGCACCAATCACCTGTTGTGCGAGTTGCAGACTCTGGTACAGCAAACGACATTTTCGTTAGAAATTTTCAAACTTTTATAAATCTTGTTTGTCTTTTCGTGACAAGACTGCGACATTGTTCAAGTAAACGCATTGCTAATTCAAATTTCTATAGTGATGTCTGGAGTGACAATTTACGTACAATATTTCTTAAAGAACATTTCTGTTGTAGAAGAGATTAATTTACGGAAATAATTTTCTTTTTTTCGATTTTTTATTTAGAAATCTTTAAAAAAGACTATTGAATTTTGTTGAATTTACCATATAGTCTGCGTTATGTGCATCGAAAGATAATTTTTTTTTTACTTTTTTTTAATATATTTGCGATTATTTTAGCACCAAAGCATCCAAAAACACCATTTTTTGGCACTTTTAAGTTTAATTTTTTGAAAAATGTAACGTGATGGACAATTTTACTTATGGACTCGTTTTCACCGAGAAAAAAATTGATAAAAAATACCTAGAGTGTGTATAGCGCATCACTCCCGTGATATTTAATGGTTCCAAACCTTCTTTGCTGTGTGTGTGTGTGTGTGTGTGTGTGTGTGTGTGTGTGTATGCGCATGCAGACGCACATATACACGCACACGATGTATACATATGTGAGCAGGAACACAAGTGTTAAATCGTGTAGGTAAACGTACAAGCGAATCTCGTGAAAGAAACTTTCAAATATTTTAAATTTACGAATTCAAAAACTAGACATAGAAATGTTTTAAAAATTGAAATTTTTTTATCGGGGATGTAAGAGCTACGATATTAAACAAATTTAAACGTGCGTTGCGTCGGGCTTTTTTTTAAAAGGTTTAAAAACATTGAAAAGTTGTGCTACATCTTTGACGTGATCTCAGGAGAGTATACATGACGATAAGATTAATGAAACAGTGGTTTCATCGTATATTGGATTTCTGATTACTACTACAAGTTTGAGGGTACAAATCAGATTAAATGACACTATGCTTGTGATCATACTCAACGTTTGTAGAGTTTATATGAGTTTCTATGCGGTCACAGGCATGAACGGGGTGCAGTGCGCACGGTATGTGGTTTGGCGAATATTTCCAAGATCTATGGTGTTAGATGAATAGGTAACGCAACAACGGGATATGTTCAATTATCTCTGGGACACTACGATTGTTCCACTTTATGTCGCTTATGTTACACAAGGGTAACAAATTGCGCAATAGACGCCTGTTTTATTGTCATAAACTTTTAACGGGACACAAGTTTATTGGAAAGGAATACTGAGATATTTTAAAAGTGTACATATAATTTCTAATGCTGAGAAATTTGCCCATTTATTGTTCAAAAGTTTACGTGAAACGTAAATATCTGTTAGACCGAGTAAATAAATGTAAAATAGTTGTTACATTGTTTGCGATGTTACTTGAAATATCAAAATATTGTTTTTACAAACTTTATCACAAAAATGCCAAGCAACAAATATTTAAATTAAGTTTAACAGTGTATACAAAAGTGCCAAACTATATAAAGAATAATATTGTGTGTATGTGTGTGTGTGTGTGTGTGTGTGTGTGTGTGTGTGTTTGTGTGTGAAGAAACAGGTAATATTTTTGAAAAATGTTTTTCAAATTGTCATGTACGTATTTATGTGCAACGTGCACAAATGAATTATATCTTCAAAGAACTTATTGCTAGCCGTTTTATAATGCCCAGAGGTGACTTGTTGTGCTGTAATTCAAGTTAATCGTCGACAATAAGTTTGGTCTGAATAATGTCTTTCGGTTAGGGAGCGAGAGATAGAGTTTAGCATGAGAGATGTGGTTTAGATACGAATTAGATCAGGGCTAAATTCGAGTTAACCAAGAGCCTGCATTTGAGTTATATCTGAATTACATCTGAATTATGTTTGGCTTACGTTTGAGGTATATCTGAGTTATGCATAATATACGGCCACATTAGATATACTTGACGATACGATAATGTGCAGCGTGGAAAATGTAGCGTAACGTAAGTGCATGATAGCGCTTGTGACGAGTGTTAAACAGAAAATACAAAAATATTGTATTATCTCGATGTTAGATTATTTGGATGGTTTTTTTATCAATGTACATTCAATATATGTACATTATAAGTTCTTAATATTGCATCTTAACTTTTGAATACCCCGATCCCGTAAAATACGTAAACACGTACAGTTCCGGCTTTGGGAGACTTTCTCAACTTTGAGAATCTATAACTTTGGTTTCAATCAACTTTTTAACAATTTTTCAATAATTTTCTTTAAATAAAAGTTTAGAATCTGAGAAATATGACTGCATAAACGGCATTGCCAAAAAATGATTTATTGTTATGTTATAAAGAAAAAAACCAAAAATGGACAAAAATGAAAAATTGTTCAAAAATCCATTTTTCCTTAAAAAAAAAGAAATTATATTTTTGCAAGAAAAAACTTTGAAGGACTTTACAATAAGGCGTTTTAAAGAATCATATTTTGAAATAAAATTATGTCACTATCATTTCTATTGAAAAATATACTTATGTAACAAAAAGCAAATATGAGATATTTTTGATTAAGATGTCTAAAATTGAAAGTATATACGAGTAACATACGCAAAAAGACTAATTTGAATGTGTTTTGTCCAGTTTTTTTTTTAATATAAGATTACTCACAAAAAGTTTTACTCACACACAACGTTAGTCTCACAGACCCCAACAAAATTTTGCTGCCGTGTCGTTTGAATTCTAGTTGACCAAAAAAGTTGATCAAGCATATCATTCGAAAAAGGAAATATTAAACTTTTTTTACGTCCTGGTTCAAACTTCCTATCTTGTCCTGTCTTCACACAGCAAACGTTCGAATGAGGCCTCTCAGACCCCACTTGTATGCTTAAGGGTTAAATAAAAAGACAATTGTAGTATTTTTAGTATGAGTTATTTCAATTATATAAGTATCTTGAATTTAGTCGATTCTCTTCCGAAAACTAATTACGGTAATGCAATAATGACAATCTTAAATGTTCATTTATCTTTTAGCACAAATTTCTCCAAATGTTTCATGGTTCGTAACATTGGAATGTTAAAGATTCAAAGAGTATAATATATCTCACGACTTTTTTGACCTAATTTCCATCGACTGGAAGAGGTAAACGATTCTGACGCACGCCAATTCGTGGTGCCGCGTGTCCGCCGCAGACTTTCATGATAAAATCGATTCCCAAGCTTTCGGTCTTTCTTCCCCTTACCGTTTGTCCTTGTTTTCTTGCCTCCATTTTCATTTCGTCCTGCTCTCCTTTCGATATCATTTCGACCAGACTATTTCAGTCCGGTCACGCTTTAATTGATAATGGAAAGCTGTCGTGTCACTTTCGCGCTTGCCCGATCCACCTGCAAGCAAGCAGTTTTATTTATGCAAGGATTTTACTACGGAGATTATTTTTAATACTTGTGCAGCATTATATATATATATATATATATATATATATTTGTGTCATAAAATAATTTAATAAAATATTTTTTTTCAGTATTGAACGTTAAATTAGTCTAATTAAATTAATGTAATTTCAAAATAATTTGTAACTGTTGCATCCTATTCTCATTTAATTCGGCTAATTAAAAGAAAACAATAATGTAAGATTTTTAGAAATTTTATTTTTATAATAGATTTTTCCAACTTATTTGTTAACAACATATAATATCTTTTATTACTATTAACAACATTATTTATTATTTCCCACTCCCCTCTTCCTTTCCTCGTTACGTTATAATACAGTAAGTTTAATGTTTTTTATTAATAAATAATTAATAATAGCGTAAAAAAAATTAATAAATCATTTTGCGTGCGTAGACGTTGTTATGCAATTATTGTTAAAAAATTATTTTGCTATTGAAATAAATGAATACAAGCTATTATACATAAATGTTTGCTTTGAACTAATATTTATGATATGTACAATAAAAGATATTTAAAGTTAAATTAAAGATTAAAAAACAGCACATTGTATAAAATATAATATAATTATATAAATTATCGGACAAAACCATATTAAACGTTAATAAAAACCGTAACATAAATAATAAATATGCAACGAAAGATACGATTTGAAAATTTTTTGACGTTTTTGTTAAAATTTAATGATTAATTTCGAGATAATTTATTCAAGCGATAACGGACGTTTAATCTTTTCCACACACTAATTTTCGACAGAAAGTTATAGAAAACTTTTGATAGAAGCCCCATTTGAGTCGAATATTTGCATGCTACGATCTGGTTTAGTCGTCATTACAGCTACAAGTGGTCAATCCTGCCCTATATCTATGTAATTCTCTGAAAGTGATCGCCTACTGCGTACCTAATGCATGCACCACAGAAAGGAAAGCAGGGCTCTACATGTGCCGAGTAATTCAGACAGGAATAATTAAATCATTATTCTTCCTTTCTAATAACAGCGACATAACTTTTATTCAGGATGGAATAGCAAAGGCAGTTTAATTTCAAATTTAAATGAAAAGTCGATTGATACGTATCCTTTTGATAAAAAAAGGTCCGTTTTGAATATAATGAAGAAATTTTATATTATATATAATAGAATTTGGTAGAGGAGAAGAGGGTAATATGGCATCTATTTTTGTTTTATTGCATAACTTTGTTTATAATGAATATTTTCTATTGAAACTTGTACGATTACATTCAACAGAGTGTTGTTTGACAAATTCTAGATTCAAAGTAATAAAATATTTATTATTTAGGACGTGATTTATAAAAATGTAATGCACTGCATAATCGGTGAAAGAAAAAAGTGGTTGTAATATGGCTATTCATAAAAATAATTTTAAAAAATTAGTTTAATTTAACAAAAACATAGTACTTTGTTATAAAATTATATATTTTTAATATATTTTTAAATTATATATTTTTTCCATTGTCTAGAGGACATTCCATTCTCTTTTCTGATTTAGAATTTTCTTGCGTTCAGAAGCTTTAGAAATACCATTAGAAACATTGAAAATATTATTTTATCCCTATTTAACATTAAACAATGATAACATAACATGATGTCTAATCTTTCTAAACATCGCGCTCTTTAGAATGACAATCGATTCATCGATGAAATATTTCAATATAAAAATTTTGCTTAAGGAAACCATATTAACCAAATTCCATGTTATCGTTTTAACTTTGTATAACTCAAATTGTATACGGCCAAATAAAAAGTTAAATAACAAAAAAATAAAACACTCGAGTGTATGCACCCTTGTGTGATAATACACTCAAGTTTAAAAATAATGAGGAAATGTATGTAATTAAAAGTTAAAAGTGTACCTTGAAAAACTTTAGAAGTGTTTAAAAGTAAAAATGCCTTATAACAATTGTTATAAAGCAGTCATTATGTATTGGCATATTAGCAACACTAAAAACGGCGGGCCACTAAACGAATAACTCCATAAACAATTGTTAGAATACGTTACCTAATATCGGAAATAATATAAGTAGCTATATTGTCGACAGTAGCCATAATACCCTTTTCTCCTCTATTTATCAGCTAAACGGTATCAGCTATTTCGATAGTTTTTATTAGAGATTTTTTGACAGCAGGCAGAAACTATTTTTAGTTCTCTTGAACCTAAGAATAATAAAGCAAAATATGATATTACGGATACTCATTTACATTTTATTCCATAATTTTGTTATTAATCAGTATTTTAATATAAAATTTTAACTATTATATTCGTCAAAGTGTTACTCGGTAGATTCTAGATTCAAAGTTATGAAATATTTATTACTTTTATTAGGACGTAATTTATAAAAATGTGACATTACTAGCAGCATAATGGGTACAATGAAAGAGGAACAGAAGTGGTAATATTGGTCACCATAAAAATAAATTTAAAAAATTGATTTTGTTTAAGAAACAAACGTAGTATTTTGTTACAAAATTATACATTTTATTAAAATATAAATTGTTAGAAAGAGAGAAATTTACAATAATTTAACCGCAAAGTTTTAAGATAGCCAATGCTTCAATTAGAGGATAGCGGATCACAAGCGAACTAACAAAATAACAATTTTTACCTATTAAATTACAAAATTTATTACAAACAAACTTTTAGATTTTTAATTACACAAAAAAAAAAATAAAATATTGCAAAGACATACATTTGTATGTACATAATCTTTATACTGTTAACATAAATCTATCCCAAGGAGAACAAAAAAGCATTAAAATAATTATTAAAAGTTGCGATTTCCTTTAATGTCATTTTGACATTATTGCAACTCGTTATTCAACTTATGGTACGTATCACGTGAATTAAAGGTTAGCAAGGTGTAATTTTTTCACACTTTCTCTTTAATACTTCAATATAGAAAAAATAGTTTTGGATGTAACAAATCTATGCATACATTAATAGGATGCCAAAAAAAGAAAACGTCAGAGTTCAGTGGAAAAGTTCAGTTTTAGTCTTTTAATTTTATAAATTTTGTTATTTAATAGGTAAAAATATATTTTATTACTTAATTTAGGAATTTATTTCATAGTTAACTTTGTTTCTACTCAAGCCGTGTCTGAATTTTGTTATCATTGTCTAATGTATCAGTTTTGGAGTCTATTTTTTAAGACGTTTTTTCTTATTGTGTTATGTTCCAAAAATATTAATTATTATAATATAATTATGAATACTGCTATACCATTCGATAAAAGATGATACTTTTTAACTTGTATTCATATTTTAAAAATTTTATTTTTAGCAAGTATAATTCTAGTTCTATATATGCATACGCAGTGTCAATTTGTTAAAAGGTCAGAAAAGAGCGATAATCTAGATGTTGGTGTAGAGATATAATTATAATAGTTTTTATCACGTTATCAAAAGAGAATTTTTCTTCGATAATGTAATTTTTTGTTGATAAGGGGCAAGTAAGCCCGAAACATATAATACATGTAAAAAGTTTTCGTTATAATTATATCTCTACACTAACATCTAGATTATCGCTTTTATTTTTAGTTTTTGTTTAAGAAATATTAATAAAAAACGGAGTGATATTGTATTATTTTTTTCTATATAATACACATAATAATTTATAAAAAGTTAGTACTTGTTCATAGTCTTGCTATAATTTCTATCAGTATTTCCCGCACTGGAAGTGAATAAAGTAGGCAACAAATCTAATTCATACTTATATGGTATATAAAGGTACTTACTTACTATATACAATTTATTCAAAATAGTTTTGATTTTGGATACAAAAATGTAAATGTTCTTGCTAATAATTAATCGATTTACGCAGCTCCCTTTTTAACGGTATTTGGGTTTCTGCACAGATATAATACTTTGATTTTAAAATAGCACTTTTTTGCCATAAGCTTTTTCTTTAAAAAAACTCGACAATAGTTAAGAGGTTCAGATTGGAGATTCCAAAGGTCCTGTCCTCAGCCATGATAAAATTTGAAATGCTGGAAATCAACATATTCCAGATTTTAAGGAGACTGAGAACTGGAATTCCTTATTCGAACCCCTTGACTACTGTGGAATCTTGTTGAAGAAAAAGCTTGTAAGAAAAGAATTTGAAATCCTCTCTGTGTAGATTTGAATACACACACACACACACACACACACACACACACATACACAAACTAAATTGTGTTGCCTGTTTCATACACTTCGAGCGCGGCAAGTACTGACAGAATTTATAACGAGACTATAAACATCAAATTTTGAACTTTATTAAAAGGTTTCTATGATACTTTATATTTGTATTTACAAAAATTTTTATATAAATTTATATTTTATTAATGTTGAGAGAAAAGCAACGAAAATAGTAACAATTCATTAATTTTTGACAACGGTAATGTGTTTCCGGAAAAAATTTTTAATAAAAATGTAATTATATATAAAATATGCATAATTATGTATATTTGAATATATATGAACATATTTGATGCATAATCATATATAATTATATATGAGTATGTTAGTTATATAGAATTGTATATAACAATTAATTTTTTCCGAGGTTGTATTTATAAAATAACTTTGCCAATTCTGAGTAAAGTAATTGAGTTTTGATCGATACTACACTGTTCTAATAAAATATTTAAATGTCGTTATTAATACAATATTTATAAAAACTTGAAAAAATTTAATATTAATTTAAAGATATGATTTATAAATAATTTATTACATTAAATAATTTTTATGTTGATAAAAATTTAAACAAAAACAAAATTCTATTTAATAAACGCTATTAATAATAATACATAAATGTGTGTGTGTGTGTGTGTGTGTGTGTGTGTGTGTGTGTGTGTGTGTGTGTGCGCGTGCGTGTGTGCGTGCGTGCTTGCGTGCGTGCGTGCGTGTGTGCGTGCGTGCGTGCGTGCGTGTATATAATTCTTGCTATCTTATTCTATATACTCGTGTCGAATAGTAATGTAAAAAAAATTACGTTATTCCGATGTACGTGTACAATAGCGTAAAAATTATATAAATTGTCTCTCTTTCTAATGATTTATCATTAGAAACAATATTTGAACACAATTCATTTACTCCAAGTCAATGTCCAAATAATCTATAACTTTTTCTTTGATATTCATAAATCTACATCACACTCTTGACGCTATAGCGAAAGATGTTTCAAATATGTGATAAAAAGATGATGAATAAAAAAATTTAATAATAGAAATATTTCAAATTACATTTATTTATAATTGATCGCGCTTTAAATTGGTCGCTCTTTAAATAGAGAATCTACTCGAAATGAGATAATTTGTTTTCCGATGCGCTACAAATTTATCGAGCAAAGGTCCATTGATTTTTCGCTCATGATTCTATGTCTGGCGTGAAAAATATAATTACGCTTTCGTAAAAGTTATTTACGAATATGTGAATAGAACGATCGAGTAAAATGTATAAGAAATAAAAAATTCAAGGAAATGTCATATAAAATATATTAACGGAAAAATAAATAAAGCGTGCAAAGATGAAACAGAAATTCATTTTATTCCTTCTTCTTTTAAATCTTCAGACAATCTTATATTATTTTTTGTACCTCTTTCTATAATAAAAATTACTGTAATACACGAATAATACACTTTGTACACGTTGTTAATATTTTCAGTAATGATTATTAGAGGAGAAGGTGATATTATGATTGCCTTTATTCTCCGTCATCTCCGTTGTTAAATGACGAATTGCTTGTAATTATTTATGGAATTATTTGTTTGACAGTTTGCCATTGTAGTGATATTAATACGTCAATACACAATAGTTGACAATTGTTATGAAGTTTCTGTATAATTTTCAGCACTTAAAAATTTTTTTAAGATACGTTTTAACATTATAGTACATAACATATACTTTCTTATTCAACTAGAGCCAACCGATAGCTCTATTTCTTTCTTTTCATAATAATAATCAAATTAATTTAATTCTAGATAAAAGGATTATATTTGTAATAATATCAATTTATTGCGAGTTATTTTGAGGTTTAATTGTGACTAATAAATAAATCCATGTAACTTACGCATTGATGTATTTTTTAGTTCATCTATTTCAAAGCATAAGATGAATCTACAATTACATTACATTTATCTCTAATAATTTACTTATTCTTAATTTCAATTTTTTATTCTTTTAAATATAAAAATAACTTTTAAAATAAAAATTGAATTTAAACTATAATAATAAATTTTACAAATTACATTATTTTAGCTCTTTCTCTTTCTCTGCACTTTCTATTTTTTTTGCAAGTTTTATGATTTTTTTAAAAATTTATTAATTGTGATTTTCAAACAGAAAGTTTAAAGAAAGCGCAACTTAGTGTAAAATAAATATCTATTAAGAAATGATTTAAAATGAGACAGAAATTAATTATAAAGTTAGAAAAATTGATCATATAAATTATTATAAAAAGTAAATCGAAGAACAGTCCAAGATTCTTTATTAAATGATCTATGACACTATTTATTTATTTATGATTTTTAACTGTAATTCTGAAAATCTTTAGGTGATATTTTACTTTTGTTTAGACATACAAGTCATCACTTTTATTTAAGATGATATTTTCGCGACCGCATTGTTGTCGCGAGTGTAACAATATTAATATTATATTATACATATACCCCATTTTTATTAAATTATATCGCATAAAAACAGAAAATTTTTTATCAATTAACAATTTGCTTGTGTCACAATTGTAGAATCAGCTAATATCGTTGGTTTAAATATATAAATCAAACCAATAAACACAAAATTACAGTTATATAAATGTTAGTTGTAATTTTATATTCAACAATGTAACCGTTATATAACTGTTATTGTTAAAGAGAAAATTACAACTAACATTTACATAACTGTAGTTTTTTTTTAGTGTTTGTTGGGAATACATATATACATATAACTAAAATAAGAAATAATGCTGTGTGTAATACTATTATAAAATTATACTATATTTGGATCAAGTATTAGTAAAGGAGAAGAGGGTATTATGGTTACTGTTGACAATATACCCCTATTATTTCCCTTATTAGGTGACGTATTCTAACAATTGCCTATAGAGTTATTCGTTTAGTAGCCCGCTGTTTTTTAGGGCTGCTAATATGCCAATACATAATTGTTATAAGGCATTTTTACTTTTCAGCACTTGTAAACTTTTTCAAGTTACATTTTTAACCTTTAATTACATACACTTCCTCCTTTATTCTTAAACTTTAGTGTATTATTACACGAAAGTACAGTAGGTTGCAGAAATGCCTTAACACATGAATTTATACGAGTGTCAAGGCATATCGATATAGTAGAGCCGTGTTCCGGCTCTAGGTATTTTTAAATCATGACTGTCATTTGGCAACGCTATTTTGATTATATTCAAAGCAACTGGACAAGTGTATGTTGATATTTATAATTTAATTTAATATGAAAATATTAAAGTTGTGATTGTGTTGTCAAGAAATTAGCTGAAAATTTTGAGTTTGACAGATGATGACAGTCATGATGTAAAAACATCTAGAATTGGAACACGCCGACTCTATTATATCGATATGCCTTGACATTCGTACAAATTTACGTGTTATTTCTGGAATTACGTGAATTTCTGGAACCTAGTGTATATACACTCGCGTGTTTTTTTATTATTTAAGTTTTTATTCGGCCGTATACATTTTGAGTTATACCAAGTTAAAAAAATAACATGGAATTTTGTTAATATGGTTTTTTAAGCAAAATTTTTATATCAAAATATTTTTTCAATAAATCGATTGTCATTCTAAACAGTTTAGGTGTTTAGAAACATTAGAGACATCATTTTATGCTTGTTGTTTAATGTTAAACAGGGATAAAATGATATTTTTAATAAAATTTTTAATGGTATTTTTAAAGCTTTTGAACGTAGGAAGATTCTTAGGAAATCAGGAAAATGTTAAACAACGGAAAATTAAAAATGTGTAATTTTGTAACAAGATACTATGTTTCTTTTAAACTAAACTAATTTTTTAAAATTATTTTTACAGATAGCTATATTACAATCACTTTTTTTCTTCCATTAATTATACAGTGCATTAAATTTTTATAAATCACGTCCTAAATAATATATATTTCATTACTTTGAGTCTAAAATCTGTCAAACAACACTTTGACGAATGTAATAGTTCAAGTTTCAATAGAAAATATTAATTATAAACAAAGTTATTTAATAAAATGAAAATGAGTGCTATATTATCTTCTTCTCCTCCATGCTATTTGAGCAATTTTAAAAATTTTTACTTTCTTGAGGTGTTAAAATGTTAAAAGTTCTACGATTTTTGCTTAAATTAAGCAAAATAAAATGCTTATTTAAAATGATAATTTATTATAATTTACGGCGCACGGTACAACAGCGTGCATCGTATCATGCATCGATACACAGAGATTATGGTCGTAATTTAAGTTTATTTAATTATGTTTATGAGATAATTTGGAATTTATTAAATTGCAAATAAATATCTGTAGCGTTGATTACGTATGTGCCGAAGTTCTTAGAATAGAATTAGTCTCTCTTAGAATAAAAGTAAAATAGAATAACTGAAGATGTAACGATGTTTGTGTACGAATCTATTACATTCCAAGATGCTTGGAGGGTTGAGAATTCATGAGCAGTTTCTATAGGATGGGTATCGTTTTCAGATACTATCGCCGTTGGTAAATTCGATGGCCGTTAATACCTACCGATATTAAGTAGAATGTGCTACCAACGTAATTAGTTGACGACCCTTTACATTGTTACATCGCTCGGGGCAATCTCATTATCTCGCTCGAATTTGTGCGACTTTGAATTATACGGTACGGAGGGGCAAAGGTAACCGCCGCCATCGTTGCTGCGCCGCAATCGGCGTTTTCGGCTTGATTTGAGGAGGTTTGGAGATTTAATGATCATTGAAGCGCCATCATTATTTTTATGTATTACGCTGTGAAAAGTTTTATTGACAAGAAATGTCAGAAAATGAAAATATTCTACTGTGTTGGTTGAAACGTTTTGAATAATTATACATGTATATACAAAAAACTATATATAAACAAAAATATGTAGAGAGTGATCTTACATCGTATTCTCTGCTTGCATTTATCTTAACAAGCATTTTGAGAAAAGTAATTTATATTTACTTTATACGTGTATACATGTATGTATACTGGATGTCTAACTTTAATAACAATAGTAGAATATCTTGGAAAAAAAAAATATTTTAGAAAATATGTTCCACACGAAAGTTACATATATAAATAATGGTAAAATTATTTTTCGAAAAAATTGGTTTTTTAAAGTAACTTGTTTTAATGGAATTATATAATTTTTTTTATATAATATCATTTTTTTTATTTATTCTGTATATAAAAATATTAAGTATTAATGTTATTAAACTATACAACATTTTGCTTAAAATATTTTTCTTAAAACTTTTTTTTCAAGATAACTGACTACACTACTTAAAACATATTCTCCCTTGTTGTCTTTCTCTCTCTGGATTGAATGAATAGTTTTAATACTTGTCATTGTATTTCAATCAAATTGAGCTATTTACAATGGATACATAAGTAGGCTCTAATTCAAAGTTGTATAAAAAAAAAATTTACAAACCAAATAAGTACAAAAAACTAGGCTACTGAAAGCTTTCTTATTTAATAATGATTCCAGTATACAGTTAGCAGTATCTTTCGTTGACAAAGAAAACTTTGTCGGCATCGTATTCCAAAGCAATGGTTTCAGTCAAGATTCTTCAGATATCGACTTTTCATGGTAGATAGGACTTTCCGAATAATTGATAGTTTCTAATTATAATTTACTTGACTCATTTTTACGTGAATTATTGTATATCCTAAAAGCAATAACTCAAAGTTATAGATTTGTTTAAGGGCGTATATGTAAGATCTTTTAATCATTTTGAAAGTACCTACAAAGCAAGTATGTACGAAATATTAAATTCGTTTAGGTTGGCGTTAAATCGCATCGTGTGAGAGAGAGAGAGAGAGAGAGAGAGAGAGAGAGAGAGAGAGAGAGAGAGAGAGAGAGACGGAGGGGGGGAGGAATTCCGACATTGGTCAGATAGTTTGTTGAATTCGAGAAATTCTCGTAATTTCGAGATCTCAAAGAAAGGGTCTTGGACAAATCCGACGCGACGTTTATCGAACGAACATTATCGGATGCGGAAGCTACTACTCAAGTGACAATATTAATAAAGTTTTAAATTTTTTATATATTATATATTTCTACAATTTTTAACAAATATTGTTAATGCAAAAACTACCAAGCTATAAAAAAAATACATTTTTTAAATTCTATCTTTATTTTTTTTTAAATTATTTAATCAATAATTTTCTAGTATAAAAATCTGAGTTCTTTAGATAAATGTAAATAATTGAAATTTAATTAATCTTCTTTATTTTATTATAATTATTTTTTGTCTCTCTTTTCATAGGTTAATCATATATTACATTTTGAACGTTATCACATTATTATTATTTATACTGTAGAAGAGAAGGGGGTATTACAGTTACCCCTATTATCTTGGTTATTACGTGACGTATTCTAACAATTGCTTATGGAGTTATTCGTTTAGTAGATTGCCGTATTTAATGATGATAATATACCAATACATAATAATTGACAATTGTTATAAGGCATTTTTACTTTTGAGCAATTGTAAACTTTTTCAAAGTACACTTTTAACCTTTAATTACACATACTTGCTTATTATTTTTAAACTTGAGTGTATTATCACACGAAGATACATACATTTGAGTGTTTTTTTGTTATTTAACTATTTATTTAGCCGTATACATTTTGAGCATGGAATTCTGTTAATATGATTTTTAAGCAAAATTTTTATATCAAAATATTTTTTCGATAAATCGATTATCATTCTAGAGGGCGGTGTTTAGAAATATTAGAAACATCATTTTATGCTTGTTGTTTAATGTTAAACAGGGATAAAATAATATTTTTAATGAAATTTCTAATGATATTTCTAAAGCTTCTGAACGCAGGAAAATTCTAAATTGGGAAAATTTTAAACAATAAAAAATTAAAAATATATAATTTTGTAACAAGGTACAGTCGTGAGCTAAAAGGTTGCAACGCATTTTCTTCGATTGTTTTTGGAATGTAAACTTGCTCATCGAACGGCGAACGTTATTGGTTCTTACCTGTGAATTCAACCAATTAAGCATCGAACCATCTAACCATCAAAGAAAATGTGTTGCAACCTTTTAGCTCACGACTGTACATACCGTGTTTCTCTTAAACTAAATTAATTTTGAAAAATTATTTTTATGAATAGCTACATTACAACCAATTTTTTTTTACCGATTATGCAGTGCATTAGATTTTTATAAATCACGTCCTAAATAATATATGTTTCAATACTTTGAGTCTAGCATCTGACAAACAACATTTTGATGAATGTAATCATTCAAGTTTTAATAGAAAATATTAATTATAAATAAAGTTATTCAATAAAATAAAAATAGGTACCATATTACTTTCTCCTTTATCATTTGTAAAATTATTTTTAATGTATTAAAGAATATAAATTGTCAAAAAGAAAAGTGAAAATATTGCAATGTCAGCATATGATTACAATTGTGTGCATAAAACTTTTTATTGGCATTATAGTTATCTCAAGAGAAATCAACGTGTCGAGTGTTCAAAGAGGTGTGGTGAATTTCCTTCCGATAAAGTTTGCAAACTACAAACCGCAAACTGTTAAGCTTGGCTAAGGAGGAGGACAAAGGACCATTCCGGCAAGCTGATTAACTGATTGTGCACGGTATAGAAATTGAGCTCATAGAGACGTTTTACTATACGTAAATTTTTCGCATAAATTACTTGAAATTTATTATTGTTAGAATAAGGTTAATTGAGGTTAAATAGTTTCACGCAGAAAATAATTGTGTTTAACAAATCTGCTAAGAGAAAAAAGTTTATTTTATCGAGACATTGAACATTTATTGCATTTTGTTGCACTCAACATAAATATAAAGACATATTTTCATTGAGAAATTGCAACCACCACACAAATGTGTGTTACGATACTGTTTATCTTCTGATATAAGAAATAATATTGACGATACTGTTATTATTTACCGCGACTATATTTGATGCTTAAATGGTTCGGAATCTAGTGTAAACTTGATGCATACAGTGCAATGCATTTCTACTGACCACGAGTTAGCATGGCAGTTTGTTATACTACATTACCAGTGCATTCGTTCATTCTGCGTTAGTTGGTCGTCGACAGGCCACAATGTTTACCAGGTACTCTCCGATACACAGCTTTGATTGTCTCTCGATCAATTAGAACTTGAGAGTGCTAGCTATTCATATGGTAGAACGTGGAACTTGAGCGTTTCAACTGTATAAATTTCCGTCAATACAGCTATTAGATTTTGAAAGATAAATTTCTCCTTGGAATATTTCTGCGTCACACGATTCATTGTGTGATAAAGAAAAATAAGTATCTGTATCGTAATAAAGAAGCTAGAAAGTTTAAAATAATTCATTTAAAATGTGCATAAACTTGGTATTCAAAATATTAACATTTACTCAGAGTTTTGACACATATTTACACATTGTTTCATCAGGAAAACTGCTTCAGCCGTTGAATAAAACTCCAACTTCTTGTTCATTTCCTACGCAATATTGTTACAAGTTACAATTACTAAGAATACAATAATATTAGATGGTAACTGGTTGGTTTTTAGTCTAGGAAAACTGCACGTATTTCTACTAGGGATATCAATGGCATTTTTTTTTTATGAGACTCTAGACTGAGAACACGGACACAAATCAATTCTTTTCTCTATCTTCAAGTAAAATTGTTAAAAAAATATATAAATAATAGAGGAAAAGAGAGTATTATGGCCACTGTCGACAATATGGCTACCCGTATTATTTCCCTTATTAGGTGACGTATTCTAACAATTGCTTACGGAGTTATTTGTTTAGTAGCCCGCCGTTTTTTAGTGACGCTAATATACCAATACCTAATGACTGACAATTGTTATAAGGCATTTTTACTTTTGAACAATTCTAAAGTTTTTCAAGGTACACTTTTAACTTTTTTAATTACATACACTTCCTTATTATTCTTAAACTTGAGTGTATTATTACACAAAGGTACATATACTCGTTTTTTTTTGTTATTTAACTTTTTATTTGGCCGTATACATTTTGAATTATACAAAGTTACACTACAATAACATGGAATTTTGTTAATATGGTTTTTAAGCGAAATGTTTCTTTGATAAATCGATTGTTATTCTAAAGAATGGTGTTTAGAAACATTAGAGACATCATTTTACGCTTATTGTTTAATGTTAAACAGGGATAAAATGATATTTTTAATAAAATTTCTAATGATATTTCTAAAGTTTCTGAACGCAGGAAAATTCTAAATTGGGAAAATTTTAAACAATGGAAAATTTAAAAAATATATAATTTTGTAACAAGGTACTGTATTTCTTTTAAACTAAATCAATTTTTTAAAATTATTTTTATGGATAGCCATATTACAACCACTTTTTTTCTTCTACCGATTATGCAGTGCATTAGATCTTTATAAATCACGTCCTAAATAATAAATATTTCATTACTTTGAGTCTAGAATCTGTCAAACAACACTCTGACGAATGTAATCGTTCAAGTTTCAATAGAAAATATTAATTATAAACAAAGTTATTCAATAAAATGAAAATGGGTGTCACATTATCCTCTTCTCTTCTAAAATATATAAAAAAATTTTACATATATATATCACAACTTCTACAAATGATCATAACTTTGAGACGACGTTTCTTGCAATCTGCTTTAGTAATTTATTTCAAGCAATTTATTTACTTTTTGATATGGTTGTCAACCGTATCAAAACATTGTTTTTCATCGATCATATGACATTTTTATGCTAGTATATTACGAATAACAGACATCGTATACAGCGATTGATATTATAGTTAGCGTAAAGATAATTGTGGCTTTTTTTTTAAATTTTAATACTTATTTTGGAATAAATTTTATTTAACTATGTTCATATAATATACGACTTTTAAGCGCGATAAAAAAATTCGCTATAGGTATACTGATTTGTGTTAACAATTTTTTTCACTATTTATTCTTGTTTATTTTCAATAGATGCAAATTGAAGATGGAAAAAATCAAGTCCGCAATTTTTCTCATTTTTAAGGTTATAAAAAAGGTGTCTCTGTTACAAAATATTTTTTTGAATGCAGGCGTTCATCGACAGTTGATTACAGTTGACAAACTCTTGGCTGATTATTGTGAGCAGTTGTCGTTGTTTTGCGTTGATACGATGATTTTGAACTCATCAATAAAATCGCTCAAATTTGTTTTTTTCCATCTTTAATTTGTCAGCTTAAAGTAAACAACAGTAAACAATGAAAACAATTAATACAAATCAGTAGAGCAAATTTCGTATTTTAAAATAGTATTCTCTTATAATAATAAGAGAATATAATAAAATAAAAGTTTATTCTAAACTAAGCGTCACAGTTTAACGTGACAAAAGTTGCAATTATTGCAACTGCCAATGAAATATGTTGACATAAAATTAATGTACGGTACATTACTGGTGTCGAATGCGAATGCATAGTTAAGTAAAGACATCGTTTTTATAATAAAATTATTTATTGTCTTGAAAATTATGTCATTTTATTCTCTAGATTTGTTAGCTTTTATCCGAGAGGAAGAAACCGTTTCTTCACCTATTATATCGTGATTGAATATCCTGTACAAAGGCAGCATCTAATTTTATCGTATTTTTTTTTCAAATCGTATAATCGCGACTCAGACACTCACGTTTGCTGCAAGCGTCGCGTCGCCGTCGCCGTCGCCGTCGCGCGCGATTAACCCGCACGAAATACACACTAAATAATTACTTTTGCTTATCGGACGGACTCTCAGTTTACTTGTGAAGCGAAACCTTGCTTTTTTACTTTTCATGGTCTTATCGAAAGTTTAAAGCAACGGATTTAACCCTGCAACTGCGATAAGCGTTAATTTTTATACTGACGGTTAAAGCAGTCTAATTTAGAACTCCTCGTCATCATCTTCAGTAACGAACTTTGCGGAGAGAGTCTGAAATTAGATGAATCGCAAACAAAGGGAGACCTCGGCATATTTGCTCGTACAATCGACGATTTGTTCTGGATGTATGCGTTTCTAAGTACATACATATATTGTATATATGTGCTACACGTATTCTCACATAAACTTAGATACACTTAAGATATACTACGTCGACACATTTTGATGAGATATCAATGATTTTGTACATGCGTAGATACATGTATTGGCATGTTATGTATGGAACAATAACGTTAAATAATCTCAACATTATTCTTTAATGCAGATGAAATTCTTACCACACGACATATCATTATGTACTATTTTCAGGACAATTAAAAGCGTTTAGATTAAGCCTTTTTTCTCCCTCTTTTATTATTATCATCTCTAATTATATTAAAATATAATCTGGTTATTATAGGTACATACATATAGAAGAGAATGCATGCGTGTGCATGTGTGTTTACAACTCATTATCAGGTAATATCAGCTGAGCGTAGACGCTCGGAGAAAAATTATGTTTAAATTGATGAAATCATTTCTTTAACTTGATTTTTTCAAGTTGAAGTAGAAGTAAAATTTTATTTGATTTCAAGAAACGACGTTATTAGCTTTTTTTAAGGAAATAAATTATTTGTTTAATTTAAACAAATAAAGTTTTAATTCAAAGAAAGTACTAACTAAGAAATGTGAGAAATAATTTAGTTATTTTGATTTTAAAAAGATATGTCTTTCATTTAAAAATGATTTACGTTGTGCAACAAACTATTAAATATTTCTTGAATTCTAGTAAAAGGAACAATCAGTAAATTTTAAATCAAAAAAGCTTTTCTTTAACCGTACATACGGTTTAACGTACACATTTCTTCGATTCAAACAAATATTTTTTGAATCGAACAAATTTTTCTCTGGGTTATATATGTATATTTAATACAAACATATATATGTGCGTATGAATAAATATTGTATGTTGCTGAGTATGTAAATACAATTATTCTGAACAGGGCCTCGCTAAAGCTCGCTAAAACGAGTCCCATCTAATGACATAGCGATCAATAATTAAACACTTAGTTATTGGTCTTAATATATTTTCAAATGTAAATGTCAAATTAATTTATATATGAATTTCGCTTTATTTTGTTTTTCGTTTCGTTTCACTGACCTAATGACCATTATCACTCATACGCTTCTGATACGATTTTTCGACATCAGTCAATTGGTCTTTGTTCTTTTCTCAAAGCTGTAGCTTGTAGCCTGTAGCAATGCGCCAAGGATTAAGCCTAATCGCGTCGCGATAAATCTTATTTCGCTCGAGTGGTAAGCCTACGGCGCGTGTAAATGTAGCGCGACTTGCTCGACACACGAGAGTACGAGGTGAAGCCGCATGTAAATGCTGACAAACCAGCCTCTACAAGCGTCCACCCACCCTCTCTCTTTCTCTCACTCTCTCTCTCTCTCTCTCTCTCTCTCTCTCTTTAGTCTCTTCAGTCTCTCTGGCGCTCTGCTGTACAGGCGTAACTTCCTGCACATACGCGTATGTACGCCGCGAGGACGAACAGGTGGGTATATGCACTGTGCACACTATGCACAGTGACCTGAGCAACGAGGCAGCCAGGTGCGGCTCGGCTCGGCGCGGCTCGGCGCCGGCGCTACAGCGTCCTATCATTTCCTCATTATCTACTCAAACATGGCGCCCCGCTTGTTTCCACTCCTCAATCGCATTGCCGACGTATCGGGCATACCGACCAACTAGTAGTTAGCTCGTATAGCAAGCGCTCCTCGCGAGTTTCGATCGTTCGTGATTCCGAGTGCACGAGTGCACTTTTTATTTCAATGAAATTTCACAATTTTTAGTGAAAAGCATTCTCACAAAACAAAGAGAGAATGTTTTATTCGTTACAATTCCATTGACGGATAATAAATTAAATAATCATAAACTATTGACGTAATGGCTGAAATAAACAAATGTAGTTGGCACTTTTTTTTTTAACAATACTACATATCGTCGGATTACATTTCACATATTATTTCATATTTTATAAAAAAATATAGATTTAAAGTTTGAGATTTGTGTTTTTATTACAAATAAAAAAAGCATATGTTTGTATTTCTTAAATAAACGTGCTTGTGTTATACTGCTAATATTTGCTTTTTTTAAATAAAAACATTACTACAAAAAAATATCACATTTATCTGATTAATGCAGAAATAAAATAGCAAATATGTATTAAAAGAAGTATATAAAACCTTTTTTTTATCAGAAATAAAGATTTGTAAATCAAATTGTTTGATTAATGAGAATACAGTAATGACCCACAACGTTCCCTTCATCCGAGGGATGTCGCATAGAAATCGCAATTGACGTCGTATGAATGTCGCGATATCTATGCGACGTCCCTCGGATGGAAGAATGTTTGCTGTGTGAGATTAGACAGTAACTAGATAGGTGCCTAGGTAAACTGTATACATTATTCTATTAGAGGAAATTTTGGAGTAGAATTTTACAAAAGTGTGCGTGCGTGCATGCGTGTGTGTGAAAGTGATGAAAAAATTTATTAGAAATAAATGTTATAAAATTGATATATGTACATCCATTTAATTTGTATAACCTATATCATATAATGCAACTTATATCGTACTGTATTTTAATTCGTACTTTGGACATTAATTAGATTTATTTTAATTAGATGAATTACTAATATTCTTACGTATATATCCATTTTACGACAAACAGTTGATACGTTTCTTTTTAAAGTTTGAAGTTTTCTTAGTTTTTTTCTTGATTAAAGCCTTCTTTCATGCTTTTTTCGAATAAAACTTTTGTTCTAATAATGCGACAACTAAACTACCAGTCGACAACTACTTTGAGCATAGACAAACTTCTTGCATGCTGTCCTTCCACGTTGTAATGCTCTTATTGTTCTCATGCTGCATAAGTCTTACGTTAACTTGGTCCTATGTTATTCAAATTATGTCATTGTTAACATTTGGTTAAATCATGGTTTCATATAATATACTTAAACTTTATACTACTAAAGTAAAATAGTATTTAAAATAAAATAGTATATAGCTATACTATATAATTTTACTTCAAAATAGTATTATCAAAAATTTTACGTATGTGTGCATGCGCGTGTGTACATGTATGCAATTCTTTTAAAAGCAACTGTATGTTTTCTTTAGACCATGATCGATTCACCTTATTATTCTGCATAAAAGTATCAAGGTACTACAACTATCCAAAAATCAATAGGTTACGAGATATTTTACATTTTATGTCGAAATATATACAAAAAAACAAGTATAAAATATTTCATAAGCTATTGATTTTTTAATAATTTTATATTAAACCTATACACACGCGCGCACACACACACACACACACACACACACACATATATATATATATATATATATATATGTTATAAAAGGATTGAACACACACGCTTTAAAATATAGAAATATGTTTGTTAAATAATAATTATATTTTTTTGATAAAAAAGAAAAGAATTAAATCGTATTTTAATTTTAAAATAAAATAATATTTGTAATTTGAAAAAACAAATAAATGCTAACACATCACAACTAAAAACTGTAAAAACAACATTTATTTTTATTTTTCTTTAACGTAAGTAACAGATTGTAGTAGTAGTTAACAGCAACTGTACTTTTTACTGCAGTAGATATAAATAAAAATATGTATAATGTACGTGCGAACAGATAAATTTCTCTGCAACATTTTAGAAAATTTTTCCGCTTACACAGTTATTAGTATAGTTCAAATATTTTATTTTATAAAATAATGAAGAAGAAATTGATGTGTTATACAGAAAAAGTTTTTTAATTTTAAATAAATATATTTAATTTACTATTATTTTTTTAATATTTTTAAAAGAAATATTTTGTTATAAGTTTGAAAGTTATAAAGAAGTTGTTTTATACTTTTTAATAATTATATAAATATAAAAATTATTAATTAAATTTTTTAATTTTTAAATATGTAAATTTATTAATATTTTCTCAAAAACATCAATTTAAATTTTAACATGGAACAAATTAACTTTTTAAATATTAATATTGTAAATTAATTAAATGTACTTTTTTATTTAAGAACTAAATATTTTGTAATTTTAAACAAATAAATATTGTATATTTAAAAAAAAACAATTTTTTTTTATAAAATATATATATTTTAACTTATAATTAAATTTAAACTTCTAATATTATAATTTAATTATTATAAATGCCAGGATAACCTAATAGTAAGTATTTTACGGAATAAAAAGAAAATAAATATTTAATTAGCAAAAATTAAATTTTTTCTAAATTCTTTCACCTGCGAATAGTACGTAGTATCGTAACCAGATAAAAAATCATTCATAATAGAATAAAAGGCGCAGCAGATTTCTTTGTTATTCTACAATAATATAATTTTTTCGAACGTTGGTCTTCACAAAGTTGGGTATGATTTTTAAAGTACAGAAAGCATATTTTCCGTTTAAATATGTATTTTTTTAAATTCTAAATACATATATTTATTTATTGCAGGCTTATAAAATATTCTACTTGTTTCGCTGAATTAGAAACGTTATTTAAAATAATAACTTGTGCGTAACTTTAGTAATATTTTTTTGTTCAAGAAAATATTATTTTGTTTAAAAATATATTTTCCTATTAGTATCATGGAAATTCATAAATTTTAAAATTGATTTACAAAACTGATTCATTATTTATTAGAGAAAATTTGCATACTTATATAAAAAATAATATAATAGAATAGTGGATTTTGGTAATACCGAACATGCGAGAAGGATCACGACTTGTAGAAATGGAAACGTGCTAAAGAGGAAAAAAACAATGTACTTATTGTTACAGCTCTCACCATTTTTCTTGGCCATTTGTCGAAGCAACAGTCTCAAGGTGAGGAAATTCTCAGAACTTTTGGCCTACTTTCTTTTTTGGTAAAATTCCTTCTTAAAGAATTTGATGACCTTTCTTCCATTTATTACGATTGAGTATTTCTTGGGATACATTATTTTCTTTTATAACCCAGCATAGTAATTTTATTTGAAAATAAAACATCTATTTTGGTTATAGTTTGCGATTGAGTAAATTGAGATAAAAATACAAGTATCAATTATGTTTTATCCCATGTTTATTAAAAACTTTTTAATTCAAGCAAACAATCTCGAATTTAAGTTTGGCTAAAGCTTTGACTTAAAAATTAATTTACTTTGTTGTGTTATATAATTTATAATAGTTGTGTCATTTATTTTGATTAAGCGCTTATGTTTTCGTGTTTAAATTCTATTTTCTCACAATAGATGTATGTACAAAAGATGACAAATTTGTTCTGCGGTTTGCCACTTGGGATACAACGCAATATTAAGAAACTAGCGCAATCATTTGCTTTTCTCTTATATTGTTCTGTATTAGACATAATTTAAAAATCATATTGATGAGAAAGTGAAAGTAACTGCAGAAATTAATAAATAGTATGCGAACATAGATGATTGTGGGAAGTCAAGATAAGAGAGAACTGATGTTGTGTAGAGATAAAGAAGTAAATTTTGATGTAAATGCAAAATTTATTATAAAAAATTTATAAAAAATCTAGCCACTATATTCAAACCATAATATATATTGTATTTTGCTTGTTTAACATAAAGAAGTTAAATTTTAAGTAGGGCAGGTCAAGGGCGAGCAAGAAATAATCAGATTATATTAAACACAATATGTATTAAATTTGTATC